>NW_006925074.1:0-1908 GCF_000298275.1 Orycteropus afer afer | reverse complement strand
TTACTTGTGTTTTATTGACTATGCAAAGGCATTTGATTGTGTGGATCATGACAAATTATGGATAACATTGAGAAGAATGGGAATTCCCAAACACTTGATTGTACTCATGAGGAACCTGTACCTTGACCAGGATATTGTCATTCGAACGGAACAAGGGGACACTGTTGTTGTTACGTGCCATCGAGTCGGACCCAACTCATAGCGACTCCTCCTTGGGGAAGGCCTTCGACAACATGGATTGACATGGTGGCTGCGACAATGGGATCAAGTATAGCAAGGATCATGGAGCTGGCACGGGATCAGGTGGTGTTTTTTTCTGCTGTGCATGGGGTTGCTATAAGTCGGAAATGATTCGACAGCACCTAACAACAACAACAACAACATGTCATGCCAATTGAGCTTGACGTCCCCTGTGACGATGGTCCCAAGCCCATGGGCCCAACAATTCGCTCCCTCAGGGTGGTTGACTGACCAAGAAGTTATCATGACTTTGCCCTCTGTTAGCTCTATTATATATACAGACATTCTTATGCAAAACATAAAACCATTGCCATGGAGTTGGATTCAACTCATAGCAAACCCTCCTTGGGTTTCTGAGGTGGTATCACTATGGAAGTAGATTGCCCAACCTTCCTTCTGAGGTGAGGCTGGTGGGTTTGAACTGCCAGCCTTCTGGTTAGCAGTCAAATGCCTTAGGCACCATACCACCTCATCTGCCAAAGTTATGTGTGGTCATGGGTATTTTCCCTTTTGCCTGTTGTTGTTGTTAGGTGCCGTTGACTAGGCTCCAACTCGTAGTGACCCTATGTACAACGAAACACTACCCAGTCCTGCACCAGCCTCACAATCCTTGCCAGGCCTGAGCCCATCATTGCAGCCACTGTGTCAGTCCATCTTGTTGAGGGTCTTCCCCTTTTTCAGTGACCCTCCACTTTAAAAACCAAAAAACAAACTCACTGCCATAGAGTCAATTCAACTCATAGTGACCCACCCTTGGGTTTCCGAGGCAGTATCTTTACAGAAGTAGATTGCCCAATCTTCCTTCCAAGGAGGAGCTGGTGGGTTTGAACTGCGAGCCTTCTGTTTAGCAGTCAAATGCCTTAGGCATTACGCCATCAGGGCTGCCCCCTCCATTTTACCAAGCATGATATCCTTCTCCAGGGAATGGTCCCTTCTGACATGACCAAAGTAGATGAGATGAAGTCTGGCCATTCTCACTTCCAAGGACCATTCCAGCTGCACTTCCTCCAAGACAGATTTGTTTGTTCTTCCGGCAGTCGATGGTACTTTCAGTATTCTTGGCCAATACCACAATTCAGAAGCATGGACTCTACTTCTATCTTCCTTATTCATTTTTCAGCTTTCATGTGCATATGAAGCAATTGAAAATACCATGGCTTGGGTTAGGCACACTGTAGTCTTCAAAGTGACATCTTAGCTCTTCAATACTTTAAAGAAATCTTTTGCGGCAGATTTTCCCAGTACGAGGTCTGATTTGTTGACTGCTGCTTCCGTGGGTGTTGATTGTGGATCCAAGTAATATGAAATCTTTGACAACTTCAATCTTTTCTCCATTTATCATGATGCTGCTTATTGGTCCAGTTGTGACGATATTCATTTCCCTGATATTGAGATGTAATCCATGCTGCAGACCATTTGGCCTAGACATACCTAATCATTCAGCCTCTGTTTTTAAAAGGCAAGGAGACTTCTGTAAGTGACTTAGCTGAGGTTACACTGCTAGAAATAGAGCCATGCCCTGGTCCATCCATCTCCAATAGCTGAACACTTTTCTTTTATTTATTTATTTATTTATTTTATTGTGATTTGGGTGAAGATTTACAGAGCAAATTCACTTTCCATACAGCAGTTCACATATACTTTGTCTCATGTCATTGACTACAGTTT
>NW_006925073.1:10413-11453 GCF_000298275.1 Orycteropus afer afer | reverse complement strand
TAAAAAACTTCTGAATCCCAGAATTAATTTTTTTTTTGCATCTAAGTACACAAACTTCAAAAGGTCAAAATTAGAGCTCAAATTTTAGAAATTAAAATGAATATACTCATTTTATGTAAAATTTGTAAATAAACACAGAAAAATTTAAAAATGTATTGAAGCAATTCTCATTTGTCTCATTACATAAGCAGGCCATCTCAACAGCAAATGGCGGTCGGCAGTGGGTGGTGGATGATGGGGGCAACACAGCTCCATCCTTCTTTGGTAATGTCTAAAGACTAAATGCCTTGTAATGCTCTCTCCCATTCTTTGGAACCAGAAGAGAAGGTAAACAAATATTAGAAGAACTACCCCTCTTCCTGAAATGTGAACAAAGCCCCCCTCCCCCCAAAAAAGGCTCTTATATACACTTTTACACTTTTTTGCATGGTAAAGGGAATTGAAAGTTTACATGGTGCTAGAAGCAGCTGGTAAGCAGTTACATCTTTTCTGGACATCAAGTGAAAGGCCAGTAAATCGTCCCCATATCCATTATAAATCACACTGTTGTGTGTTTGGTTTGGACAAAGTCCACTTGATTATCATGAAACAAAAGCAGCTATCTGATGGAAAGTAATGCATTGCCATAAACCTATATCCAGATGTCTGCAGCCAGCTGAAGTGTCCTTGCATTGTGGGGACTGCAGTGAATGCCATAAAACAGTATGTGTGTGTGGACTGTGGAAGAGAAAAACAATTTGCTCTGTAAACTTTCACCCATATCACTATAAAAAATAAAATAAAAACCAAGAGACATGGAAAGAAAAATACACAGTTATAGAATTTGTGTCCATTTTATGCCTGTCTGCAGAAAGTGAAATGTTTGAAGGATTAAAAACCAAAAAAAATGCTTTCAACTGAAAATCAATGACAGTATTGCAGAATCTAACAACAAATCTCTACTTGCTGCCCTTGATTCTGAGTCTCAATCCCTGGAGGAGACAGCAGAACTGCCCATAGAGTTTCCAAGGCCATAGTCTTTACAGAAATAGACTGGCTCA
>NW_006925073.1:7283-8413 GCF_000298275.1 Orycteropus afer afer | reverse complement strand
TGTTTCATTCTGCTGTGCATGGGGTCACTATGAGTCGGAAATGACTCGACGGCATTTAACAACAACAACAACAAACACATATTAGGATTTTTCATATATATATGTATATATATACACACACATATCTATATATGATACTTTAACTGGGATTGCCATTTACAACCATGGAATATATATACACATATGTATGTGTATACCTAATCCTTGGAATGAAGATGGGACAATCTACTTCTATAGTGATAGTGCCTCAGAAACCCAAGGAGGGGTTGCAATGAGTCGGGTCCGACTTGACGGCACATAACAACAACATATACCTAATAAATGAGCAGATTACCACTGACAGCTTCTTAATAGTTGTAAAAAGTCTTATATAATATACAATATACAACATCTCTGAAAAGATATACTTACAAAGATCCAAGAAGCCAATAAAAATCGTTTTTGTTAGGTGCCGTTAAGTTGGTTCCAACTCAGTGAGGCCATGTACCACAGAACAAAACAATGACCGCCCTGCACCACCCTCAAAAATGTGCCATGCTTGAGCCCATCACCACCGCCACTGCGTCAAGCCATCTGCTGAAGGTCTTCCTCCCCTTTTTTTGGCTGACCCTCTACTTTCCCCAGCATGATATCCTTCTCCAGGGACTGGTCCCTTCTGACAACATGAGCAAAGTATAAGACATGAAGTCTGGCCATTCTCACTTCTAAGAAGCATACTGGTTGTACTTCCTCCAAGAGAGATTTGATCATAGAACCAAAGAAATCTCTAAGTTAGAAAAACATGGAAGTTCAACCAAGCTTTTGATGTATCTGGATCTTTTAGTAAAAACAAAAAAACATGAAACCAAGAACATACTCAACAAACATCTCATAGCAACCTTGACATGGTACCATTATGAAAAGAATAATGGGGAAAAACAAGAATAAAGAAGAGAATAAAATATACAATTTCTGCATAGAGCAATAAATGCTGTAATACTCAACCATTAATTGGCAAGTATTTATTGAATCTATTTATGTGCTGGCAACCAGGCAACCAGGACAGAAATGGTTCCATTCTCATGGATCATATATTCCAGAAGCTGCTTCTCAAATTCTAGTTTGAACAAAATTATTCAGGTTTAAGTTCA
>NW_006925073.1:5613-6558 GCF_000298275.1 Orycteropus afer afer | reverse complement strand
TTTCCAACATATTTATTCATTCATTCAAAAGTTTACTGAGTGTCAATCTGGAAAAGAGTAATGACAAATACAAGTCAGGAAATGAAGGCTGCTTAAATACATTATTTAACATCAAAAACCTGGATACCACTTTGAAGGCTGCTCAAAGACAACTTGGATATAGTCTCACAAGAAAATGCCAGCTGCAAATACCACCACGAGAACAACACTCCCCTGCTCACCTAGTTGAACCACCTCGTCAATGCTTACATCTTTCTATGGAACAATGCTAGCAAGGAATCATCTAATTTCCCTGGTTAGCAATGTACCAGCTGTAGCAGAAGCATCTTGAGAGCTTGTAAAAGCACAGATTCTGAAATTCTGATTCCATAAGCCCAGGACAGAACTCTGGGACGTGCCTTTACATATGTTTCCCAAGAGATTGCGAGGCACGACCAGAACCCAGCCTCCAGCAATGGTGAATAGGCCAGGCTGTCCTATCTTTGGGCTGTGCAACCAAATCCTGGTGATATTAGGTTGAATAGTCTCTACTTGAGTTCTACTTTTAGTCCTGAGAACAGTTCTATCAAGTAACCTACCCAGGATCTATAAAATGCTCCTATTTTCCACATCCTGTTATTTATACATGGTGCCCAGAGAAAGCACAATACTCATGTAGAATGCAATGAGGACATCCTCTCCTTTACTAGAGTTACAATATTTTTATTAACACAGTGTAAGTGAGCCCTTTTCTGAATTGTGGCCACATCACACTATGCTTATTATTTTTAATACACTACTTTTGGAATTAGTGTATTAAAAGAAATTAGTGTATTAATTCCAAAATTAGTATATTAAAAATTTAATTTTGGAATAGGTAGGTGTAGAGACACACAAAAGTTGTAAAGACAGCACAGAGAGGGTACACAGGTCCTTAACTCAGTTTCTGTTTCCCTCATAGTATCA
>NW_006925073.1:2332-3753 GCF_000298275.1 Orycteropus afer afer | reverse complement strand
CTATGAGTCAGATCTGATTGTTATCTATATTCTTTTTCACAACAATAAAAGAAATGCAGCAAAGTAACAGAAAATAAAAAAAGCAGAATCCAATTTTTTATCCCCAGGATTTCCCATAATTACTTCCCAGTCTCTACACAGATAGGAAAAAAGTCTAAAATCTAAAAGAGAAACTAACTGTTGTGCCAGCTGTCTTGAACAGAGAAAGCAGAGAGGCCAAGTACTCTGGAAGGGGAATGGGTGACGAACGGCCCAGGACAAGCAGTAACAGGAAGGAAGACTGCAAAGAACAAAAGGTCTTCTGAGACAGAATCCTGTGAAGAACATCTGTTGGACATCAAACGTTTCGATTCCATGAACAAACACATCTCAGTGCCTGAGTTGAGATTAATGAAGCCATGATACTCCAAATCAAACCAAACCCACTGCTTTGAGTCAATTATGACTCATAGTGACCCTTTAGGACAGGACAGAACTGCTGCATAGGGTTTCTGAGGCTGTAAATCTTTGAGAAGCAGACTGCCTCATCTTTCTCCTGCAGAGCACCTGGTGGGTTCAAACTGCCAACCTTCTGGTTACCAGCCAAATGGGTTAACCACTGCGCCACCTGTGCGCTCCTTGAAGCAGTGATTAAAAAAAAAACAAAAAAAAAAAAACCACAAACCCACTGCCATAGAGTCAGATTCGACTCATAGCGACCCCTCCTTGGGTTTCTGAGGCGGTATCACTACGGAAGTAGATTGCCCAACCTTCCTTCTGAGAAGCAGTGATAAGAAGGAGACAAATACAAAGGATTACACAAACAGAAACAACAGCAGGGCTGTGACAGCATCTTCAAGCATGCTAAGGGAAAAGCCACAGAACTAGGAAGAGTTTCAACCAAATTTCCTCACCCTAGGCCCAGCTAGCATAATTATAACTGAAGGTGAGCAAAATGTGGGTTATGACTTAGAAACAGTGTCCTCTACTCATCAACTGCAAGCAGGGCTGGCTACATAAGTTGTGAGGTCCAGTGTAAAATGAAAATGTGAAGCCTCTTGCTAAAAAACCATCAAAAATTTCAGACAGCAGCATCATAAATCCAAACCAGTTGCCGTCAAGTCAATTTCGACTCATGGTAACCCCGTGTGTGCAGAGTAGGGTTCCATAGGGCTTTTCAGGCTATGAACTTTGGGTAGCAGACTGCTGGCTCTTTCTCCCAAAATGTCTCTGGGTGGGTTCAAACAGCTAACCTTTGGGTGAGTAGTGGAGCACTTAGTCAATGGTGCCACCCAGTGACTCCAAGACAGCGACAGCAGAGCAGTAAACCAAGCACAGGACCCATGTGAGCAAGAGGCCCATATAGCCAACCTGGCGTACAGGGGCATCAACCTCACGAGGGGCAGGATGGATTAGGTCATGAGTAGGTTTTTTTCTTCTTT
>NW_006925073.1:0-1692 GCF_000298275.1 Orycteropus afer afer | reverse complement strand
TTGAACCGCCAGTCTTCTGGTGAGCAGTCAAGTGCCTTAGGCACTATGCTACCAGAGCTCCTGTATTTTAGGGGAGCTGAAACACAGGAACAGCACCATGATATTTCATTTTCCACTTGACCCAAGTTAAGGTATCTTCAATTGCCTCATATGCAGGTGAATACTGGACAATGAATCAGGAAGACCGAGGAAAAATTGATGCCTCTGAATTACAGCTGTTGGCAAAGAATACTGAATATACATACCATGGACTGCCAGAAGAACGAATGAGCCTGAATTGGAAAGAGTACAGCCAGAATGCTCCTTAGACAAGAGGATGGTAAGACTTTGCCTATTGTATGCTGGTCATGTTGTCAGAAGGAACCATTACCTGAAGAAGGCTATCACGCTGGTCAGCGAAAAAGAGGAAGACCCTCAACAAGATGGACAGACACTGTGGCAACAGCAATGAGTTGAAGTATAGCAAAAACTGTGAGGCTGGCACAGGACAGGGCAGTGTTTCATTTTGTTGTAGACATGATCACTATGACACGGACCGACTTGACAGCCCTTAACAACAACACAAAATGAACCAAAAGAAAGCAGGAAACTTTAGTGTGTGTGTGTGTGTGTGTGTGTACCAGCAAAGCAAATTAATTCCATGACTTCAGCTCCCTGTCATGGGTCACAAAAGGCACCAGGTGGAAATGGGTCAAGAATTGCTGGGAGCAAGGCAGCTGAGAGCACTTTAGCTTATAAGCCCCAGGAACCGCCAAGAATGGCTTCAACTTACAACCCAAATGTCCAGATAAAATGATCACAGAAATGTATGTGGGAATGACAATGAACTGGAGTGGACCTTAAAGATCATTTAGACTAATTTCCTCACTTGATGCATAAAATAAATATAAATCAAAAACTAGAATCTATGGATTTCTACATTCAAGTTTCCTGCATCAAAGACATGTTCTTTAAGAATTGCTCTAAAATAACATCTTTGCAATTTCTACTTTATTCCTGTTTCCATTCAGATATTGTAACAATGACTTACTCTTGTATTTATGGTATGGAAAATTCAAGGATGTGAATTAAGTAAAGGGGATTTGAGCAAGTCGTCTTCTTGGAAACTCCAACAAAGATGATGTAGTTCACAAAACATGGCAAAGGTACTTCGCTAAATATCAGGCTTCATTTATTCAGGAATATAAGCTACTGTGTTGTTGTTGTTGTTATGTGCTGTCGAGTCGGACCCGACTCATAGTGACCTCTCCTTGGGTTTATGAGGCAGTATCACTACGGAAGTAGATTGCCCCATCTTCCCTCTGAGGAGTGCCTGGTGGGTTTGAACCGCCAGCCTTCTGGTTAGCAGTCAAATGCCTTAGGTACTATGCTACCAGAGCTCCCATAAGCTACTGTAGTTACATTTAAGACATAAAATGACAGTAAAGAGCATAATGTTATATAAACAGCCAATAAATGAACACTATGGCCACAATTCATTGTATTATGCTTTGCTTTGTTGTACTGCACAGATATTGCACTTTTTTTTTTACAAATTGAAAATTTGCGGCAACCCTGCTTCAATTAAGTCTATCGGCACCATTTTCCAACATGGTGAGCTTGTGCTCACCTCGTGTCTCTGTGCCACATTTGGGTAACACTCACAATATTTCAAACTTTTTCATAATGCTATTGGAATACTTAATAGACTAC
>NW_006925072.1:1557-11528 GCF_000298275.1 Orycteropus afer afer | reverse complement strand
CACGCAAATTCTTCTGCTAGTTAGGGTTTAGTCCACTTCTATATCTATCCTTTCAAGTCTCAGGGGTCCAAGGTTATCTTTTGTGTCTGTGTTAATTGGTTTCCCTTTTCTTTGTTGAAGAGAGTTTGTGCAGTCTTTCTGCCTAGTCCGCCATCTTGCCAGAACCCCTTCCCTGGCCAATTTTTTGAGAAGACGATGGTTCTTCCTTCTTCCTAGTCTCTCTCAGTCTGTAAGCTGCATTGAAGCCTATGCACCATGTGCAACCCTGCTGACATTTGAAACACCAGTGGCACAGCCTCAAGCCTCAGAGCAATGTGCAAGCCCCACAGGATGACAAACTGACAGACAAGTTTGTCTCCCTTAGCTGTTGGAAATCTCTCTGCCCTCCCCTTACCTAATTCCTATCTGAATCCTGCCACTTTGTGATCCCTGGCTACTCCCTCCCTTTCCTGGCTCTAGGGAGCTGGGGACTTGCCAGCCTCCCACCCTTTACATGGATCCTGTCACTGTTGTGCTCACCAGCTACTTCCTCCCTTTCCTGGCTTTAGCATATACAGAGAATATTTACACCAGATAGGTATTTTCCTTTGAACAACCGACCATGGGAGCTCAGAAGGGCAGTATTTTCACAGGACGCTAGCTCAGAGGACAGGAATGCATGGGGAAGAAGGATACAAGGAAAAGATAGCCACAGGGAAGTGGGAAGAAGGCTGTTACATTGTAGGGATTGCAATCAATGTCATGAAACAAAATATGCATGAGCTGTTGCATGGAAAATGAATTTGCTCTCTAAACTTTCACCCAAATTACAATTTAAAAGAAAAATTAAACACACACATACACACACATACAAATAAATTTGAAAATAGAAATATCATATGACCCAGCAATCCCACTAGATACATATTTTAGAGAAATAAGATCTGGAACATAAATAGATATATGCACACCCATGTTTCTTGTAGCACTACTCACAATAGCAAAAAGATAGTAACAACCTCAGTGCCCATTAACAGATGAATGGATAAACAAGCTATGGTACATACACACAACGGAATGTTGTTTTTGTTAGGTGCCATCAAGTTGGCTCCAACTCATAGCAACCCTATCTACATACAACCAGAATGGAACACTGCCCAGTCCTTTGCCAGCCTCAGAATCCTTGCTGTACCTGAGCCCATTGTTGCAATCACTGTGTCACTCCATCTTGTTGAGGGCCTTCCCCTTTTCATTGACCTTCCACTTTACCAAGCATGATATCCTTCTTCAGGGAATAGTCCTTTCTGACAACTTAACCAAATAAAGTCTGGCCACTCTTGCTTCCAAAGACCATTCCATCTGCACTTCTTTCAGGAAAGACTTATTCATTCTTCTGGCAGTTCATGGTACTTTCAGTATTCCTCACCAACACCACAACTCAAAAGCATCATCTCTTCTGCAGTCTTTGTTATTCATTGCCTAGCTCTCACATGCATATGAGGCTATTGAAAATACTATGGCGTGGATCAGGCACTCCTTATTCTTCAAAGTAACATCTTTTCTCCTAATACTTTAAAGAGGTCTTCAGCAGATTTGCCCAATGCAATATATCATTCAATTTCTTCACTGCTGCTTCCATGGAAATTCATTATGAATTCAAATAAAATGAAATCCTTGACAACTTCAGTCTTTGCTCCACTTATCATGCTGTTGATTTTTGATTCAGTTGTGGATTTTTCTTTTCTCTATGTTGAGGGGTAATCCATACTGAAGGCAGTAGTCTTTGATCATCATCAGTAAGTGCTTCAAGTCTTCTTCACTTTCAGCAAGCAAGGTTGTTTCATTTGCATATTGCAGGTTTGGGGGTCTTATTCCAATCCTGATGCTGCATACTTCTTCATCTAGTCCAGCTTCTCAGATTATTTGCTCAAGATACAGATTGAATAAGTACAGCAAAAGGATACACCCTGACACACACCTTTCTTGATTTTAAACCACACTATCACCTTGTTGTGTTCAAATGACTGCCTGTTGGTCTACGTACTAGTTCCTAACGAACACAATTAAATGTTCTGAAATTCCCATTCTTCACAATGTTATCCATAATTTGTTATGATCCACACTGTCAAATGTCTTTGCATAGTCAATAAAAGGCAAGTAAACATCTTTCTGAAACTGTTGTTTTCAACCAAGATCCATCTGGCATCAACAATGATATCCATTGTTCCACACCTTCTTCTGAATCTGGCTTGAATTTCTGGCAGTTCCCTGTCAAAGTACCACTGAAACTGCAAAGTGTCTTCCCAAAATTTTACTTGTGTGTGATATTAATGATATTGCTCAATAACTTCCAAATTCTGTTGGATCACCTTTCTTTGGAATGGGCACAATATGGATCTCTTCCAGTTAGTTGGCCAGGTTACTGTCTTCCAAATTTCTTGGCATAAACAAGTGAGTGGCTCCTGAACTACATATTTTTGTTGAAATATCTCAATGGGTATTCCATCAATTCCTGGAGCCTTCTTTTCACCAATGACTGTGCTGAAGCTTGGACTTCTTCCTTCAGTACCATCTGTTCTTCATCATATGTCAAACAGTTATTTTTGGTATGGTGACTCTGTGCATTCTTTCCATGTTATTTTGATGTTTCCTTCATCATTCAATATTTTTCCCATAAAATACTTCAACATTGCAACGCAAGGCTTGAATTTTTCTTCCATTCTTTCAGCTTGAGAAATGTCAAATATGGTCTTCCTCTCTGATCTTCTAACTCCAGATTTTTGCACATTCCATTATAATACTTTACTTTGTCCTCTTGAGCTGCCCTTTGAAATCTTCTGTTCAGCTCTTTTATATCATAGATTCTTCCATTCACTTTAGGTACTTTCTATTCAACAGCAAGTTTCAGAGTCTCTTCTGACATGCATTTTGATCTTTTCTTCCTTTCCTGTCCTTTTAATGATCTTTTGCTTTCTTTGTGTATGATGTACTTGATGTCATCCCACAACTCATCTGGTCTTCGGTCACTGGTATTCAATATGTTAAATCTGTTCTTCAGATGGTCTCTAAATTCAGGTGGGATGTAGTCACGCTTATATTTTGGCTCTCATGGACTTGTTTTAATTTTCTTCAGCTTCAACTTAAACTTGCACATTAGGAATTGATGGTCAGTTCCATAGCCATCCCCTGGCCTCATCCTTACTGATGATATTGAGCTTCTCCATCATCTCTCTCCACAGATGTAGTCAATTTGATTCCTGTATATTCCATCTGGTAAGATCTGTGTGAATAGCCACCATTTATGTTGTTGAAAGTAATATATTCATTGAGTAAGTCAGTGGCTGTGCAAAATTATATCATGTAATCAGTGTCTTTTCTATCACAAAAGTTATATTTTCCAACTACCAATGATTCTTCTTTTTTTCCAACTTTCACATTCCAATCACCAGTAATTATCAATATATCTTGATTGTATGTTTGGTCAGTTTCAGATGGCAGAAGTTGGTAAAGATCTTCAATTTCTCCATCTTTGGCTTTAGTGGTTGGTGTGAAAATTTGAATTATAGTCATATTAACTTGTCTTCTTCGTAGGCGTATGGATATTATCCTATCACTGACAGCGTTGTACTTCAAGATAGATTTTAACATGTTCTTTTTGACTATGAATGTGATTTATTCCTCTTAATTTGTCATTCCAGGCATAGTAGACCATATGATTTTCCAACTCAAAATGACCAATACCAGTTCATTTCAGCTCAGTAATGTCTAAGCCATCAATCTTTATGCATTCCACTTTGTTTTTTATAACTTCCAATTTTTCTACATTCATACATATTCTGCATGCTCCATGTCTGATTATTAGTAGATTTTTGCAGCTGTTTCTGCTCATTTTGAGTCATACCTCATCAGCAAATGAAGATCCCAAAAGCTTTTCTCCAGCCATGTCCTTAAAGTAAACTGTACTTTGAGAAGATAGCTCTTCTCCAGTCATATTTTGAGTGTCTTCCAGCCTGAAAGACTCATCTTCTTGACCTGTATCAGACAATGTTTCCCTGATATTTATAAGGTTTTCATGGGACAGTTTTTCTCAGAAGTGAATCTGGCCACATTCTCTTCTTAGTCTGTCTTAATCTAGATTCTCTGTCAAAACCTGTCCACCAAGGTGACCCTGCTGGTATTTGAAATGCCAGTGACATAGCTTTCAGCATCGCAGCTTGTGGTACAAGCTACCACAGTACAACAAACTGACAGACAAATGGTGGTGAGTGAAATTAATCAACCACAGAAGGACAAATATGGTATGAGACTACTACTATAAGAAGTCAAGAAAAAGTTTCACAATGAAAGAATCTTATTTTTTTAAGGTTTCCAGGGATAGCAGATAAAAGGAGGATTAATCATTAACTAGTAGAGGGTAGACATGTATTAACTTGGGTGAAGGAAAAAGCAATACACAATAAGGCAGAGATCAGCACAAAACAATAAGGCTAAGGAAGAGGCTGGGAGGAACAAAAATGTTAAAGGTAACAAAGGTAAATGCTATTACATATACAATCCTGAAATAATAGTATTAACAATAACTTTTGAGTGGAGGCATAGACAGACACGTAAGCTAAACAAGCAAGTATGGGAAGGCAAATAGGACACCCACAAAAATACAGTTTTGACAGAAGATATTTCTATATATGTATTTATATGTGCTGCAAATATATCCAGGAATATAGTAAAGCATAGAAGGAGCAAAGTTATGAAAATTTCTTAGCCTTAACCAAACACCTTGAGGGACAAAGTCACTAGGCCTGATGGCTCAGGACCATAGTATTAGGGAACAACAAAGTCACCCGACATAATATAGTCCCCTTAGACATTATCCTACATCCTACCTTGGTGAGTAGTAACTGGAGACTTAAAAGCTTGTAAGCAGCTCTCTAAGATGCAACTAGTCCTCCCCCCTAGTCCAAAGCCAAGAAGTGTGACAAAAAAAAATCCAAAGACATATGGAAACAATTAGTCCAAATGACTAATGGATCACGTGAACATCAACCTCCACAACCTTGAGATCAAAAGAACTAGACAGTGGCCAACTACGACTGCTGACCACTCTGAAAAGGATCACAATGGAAGGTATTGATAGAGTAAGAGAAAAATGTAGAATAAAACTCAAAATCATAAAAAAAAGACCAGGTTTATTGGTCTGATAGAGACTGGTGGAACCCCAAGACTATAGCCCTTAGACATCCTTCAATTCTGGAAATGAACTCACCCCTAGAGCTTAACTCAGCCAAAAAATAGACAGGTTTTTAAGGTTAACAACAATACCCTGAGAACAATCAACCACACAAGATCAAAAGGACAGCATTTGCCCAGGAATAAAATTCAGAAGGCAGGAAAGCATATTAAAGAAGGAGAAAAGAAAATGGTAAACACAAGGAGGTGGAAAGAGTGCTATTAATGTTATGGGAATTGCAATCAATGTCATGAAACAAAATGCGCATGAATTGCTGAATGGAAAACCAATTTGTTCTGTAACGTTCACCAAAATAACAATGTCAACTTAATAATAATAGTAATAATAATAGAGGTGTAAACTATTCACTTACAAACTATCTTTATGTCTCTTTTAAATCTTCTCCATGTCTCTTTGCCTTGGGTGAGGAGGTTTAATATGGAAATCAAGGAAGATGTAGAATTTTATATCTGGTTCAGTGCCACATGGAACAGGATTAGAACACATAAGAAAGTGATACAAACCATAAACTAAACATCTACAGGAAGTTGCATGTTTGTTATACTTCTTTTATCTAGATTATAGGAACAGGGAGTCCCACTTCATATCTGGATTACATATAGAGAATTCATCTGGCAACCACCACTGTAGCTATTGCCATCAACAACCAGACCAGAGCACAGATTATTCTAATGCTTCCTTGCCAGGGGACATTAATGGGTCCCTGGAGGAGAAAAATTTAGAGATCTATGATTCTAACTAGCACTTAGTGATCATGTTTAGAACCAAAAGTTTTTGTTGACTAATCTGAAATTTCTTAATTACTACTGCTAGAAATAGCTCATAACCAAAGAGGTTAAGATACTTTCTCAAAACCCTACAGCCTGGGATTTTCTAATGTAAGATTAGAAACCAGTTTTCCTGTCTCCTACACCAGTGCTTGTTCCAATAAAACATGCTGGCTTTAAACAAAAGAACTTGAAAACAGGGCATGGTTTGAAGACTTGGAGAAGAAAAGGACGCAAGATGGTCTGGCAAAAACAGCCTTAGAGCTTTGCAGCAAATCAGTTGGCGTCTTCATTCAGAACGCATCGAGAGGCTGCCATAATGGTGCCAAAAAGATTAGCCACTGAGCGGTGACATGAGAGGTAAGCAGGCTGGAGAGAAGGAATCTGCAAACAAGGAAAGCTGTGAGTGAGGACAAGAAGCAGAGGGGGAAACCTGGCCACTCAGGGACAGAAACGAACCATAGGATTAGGCATGTGAAGGAAGATGGGGCTATCTACTTCTGTAGTGATACTGCCTGGGAAACCCAAGGAGGGGTCGCTATGAGGTCTGACTCGAAGGCACATAACAACAACAACAACAACAACAACAACAATCTTTACTGAAGGAGCTCTGGTAGCATAGTGCCTAAGGCACTTGACTGCTAACCAGAAAGCTGGCAGTTCAAACCCACCAGCCACTCCCTGAAAGGAAGATGGGACAATCTACTTTCATAGTGATACTGCCTCAGAAACCCAAGGAGGGGTCACTATGAGTCAGGTCCGACTCGATGGTTCATAACAACAACAACAAACACTAATAGCAATAGAAATGAAAACAAAATTAAGATTTGTGATCTTGTTTTCTGAACATTAGACAGCATACTTGCAGGCATGATTTACATATTAACATAGCATGTATGAACCAGCAAAAGTGACCATTAAATTTGGATATTTTTTACGATATTTTTCTCATCTCTTTAAAGATTAACTTGCAGAATTTTATTCTATTCTATTCTCTTTGGAGAAAGAGATCTGCCAGTGTTTTCCTAAAAGATGCTAACAATATGAAGAAATATTGAAAACAATTAGGGGAAAAATGGTGCTTTGAACCTAGTAGAAAGTGCACATCAACTCTCTTGGGAAATCTCAGAAATGGTATTAAAAATTCCAGTCATTTCGTTTTTCAGAAAGCAGAACAGCATGCAGTTATTTATTGAGTGCATTTTGTATGGAGCATACACAGAATATAAAAGGCTTTCTTTGTTTATGATATGGATTTGCACAATGTTCAGAAAGCTTTCTTTCGACTGCATCATCATAGTTCATCCAAACTTCTTGTATGAAGCAATGGGGTCTCACTTTAAGCTTCTTGTGAACAAAACCACCAAGCCAAGGTTATGTTGCTTTCCCCTTAATAATTAGAGCCCTGTGGATCCTATTCTATCCTTTCCCTGGCCTCCTGTTCTTTCAGCAGGGAAGATGCCTCCCAGAAGGAAACCAGATGCCAGGGCCGTGGGGGACTTTTAAGCAGCATAAGCCAAGCTATAGGAGATGGGAAGAGAAAGCTTTGCATGGTCCAACCCACACCTAGTGATGTCTTTAATGTCAAGAAGGATATACACTGTGCATTGCAGAAAACCATCCAGGCTGAAAGAGGGAGCTGCACAAACAGGGAGCATTGCCAAATGTCTGAGGGCACTTCCTTTGTTGGACAGACAGCTGTTTTGCTCATTGTTCTGCCTTTTCTAATATTGGCCACATGCTGGCAGGGGAATGTTGTGTCCTGAAGGATTCTGAAGTCTCTCCTGAGATGGGGATCTTGGAACAAGCTGTGAGGTTCTTGTCTAGATCCCCGTAGACTCAAAATCAGCTGTGCAGATTTGTCAGTCTGGCTCAAAGCATAGGGAAATGTCAAACCTTTGAGGTGGCGTAGTGCCTAAGGCGTTTGACTGCTAACCAGAAGTCTGTGGTTCAAACCCACCAGCCACTCCTTGAAAGGAAGATTGGGCAATCTACTTCCACAGTGATACTGCCTCAGAAACCCAAGGAGGGGTCGCTATGAGTCAGATCCAACTCGACAGCAGTATGGGTTTATACATATTTTAAAAGCAGTTCTGTTTGCACAGTGATTAAAGTGCTTGACTGCTAACTGAAAGGTCAGCTGTTCAAACCCACCAGCTGCTTCACAGTAGAAAGATGTGATCGTCTGCTTCCATAAACATTTACAACCTTGGAAACCCTATGAAGCAGTTCTACTTTGTCCTAAAGGGTCACTATAGAGTTAGAATCAACTCAATGGCAGTAGATGATGCAAATGATTGACGTGCTCAGATCCAGAAGGTTGGAGATTCAAATATACCCAGAGGTGTCTCGGAAGAAAAATCTGGCAATCTGCTTCCAAAAAACCAGCCATTGGAAACCCTATAGAATACAGGTCTACTCTGACATACATGAGACTATGAGTCAACTAGATGGCAACTTTTTTTTTAATATCTCTATGTATGTGCACATATATGTGTATATATTAATATATGTATATAGATATATATAAAATAGTTTCCAGAGTTGTCTTGACCAATTGAGAATAAATCTTAAACTTTGGACTTCAGATCATTAGCCATTAATAGTTAATATTTCTATCATTTGAATTAAAATTCAATGTAAACTTTCTGGCACATGATTTTGTGAAGATGACTGTATAAGACCTGGGTCTTCAGACTGGCTTATCAATGGATAATTTGAGATATTAGAAAAAGGGGTTTTTGTCTCAATATTTCCTTTTCAAATGATAACAAATAATATCACACATTACTTATGTCACAAAACATTTAAATCAAATAAAAATCACAGTGTTTGCAGTTTACGAGGAAAAGGCAGAATAGCCACTTCTGCCGAAATAATCGTAAGCTTTACTTTACTATGTTTGGCACACAAAGGCTATTAATTGAGGCAAGTATCAGACAAAAGCAGTTAGTGGGCCTTGGATACAGTGGTAATCGAGTGTGTGGGCCATTAGGGCTGTCTACAATGATTCCATTCCTCTGTCTGGCTACCTAACAAGATTGCATTTGGCACCCCTGTGAAGATAGGTTGTCCATGCAACAAGTTAGGAATGAATCATGAGGGCAATGTGACGTGTCACTAGCAGGAAAAGGCTTTAAGGATCGGTAGATGAATCCTATTTTCTTCCCAGCCATAGTGGGCATGTTAGTAAATGTTCAGATGGTGGCCCACAAGCCTACATTCCAGAGTTCCTACATGGAGCAGAGTCCCTCCTAACAAATGTGGTATGAACAAGAAATGAGCTTACCAGTTAAATCACTGAAAGCTTAGTGCTGTTTATTCCACAGAAAAAATCTAGCTAATCTTGACTAGGCTGACTCTGACTAGGGATTAGAAGTTCAAATGCGTTGACAGTGACATGGCAAGCCTCCCCTCCCAACTCTGCACATGCTGCTTCTCTAGAGGCCACTTCTTACTTTTCTGGCGGGCATTACTGAAACACCCAAGACCAGCCATGCTCCCAGACATAACAGAGAGATGATGTTAGGCAGTTACCTTCCCCTTTACTGCTCCTACTGCTTATACCACAAGTCAGGTATATATAAAACCAGTTGCTGTTGAGGTGACTCTGATTCATGATGGCCCCATGTGTGTTAGAATAGAACTGTGCTCCATAAGGTTTTCAGTGGCTGAATTTTTTGGGAAGTAGATCACCAGGCCTTTCTTCTGAGGTACTTCTGAGTGAAGTCAAGCCTCCAAACTCAGTTAGCATCTGAGCCTATTAAGTGTTTGCATCACCCAGGGACTCCCAGGTATACAGAAGTGGAAGTAATTAGAGAGATTGAAAATGTAGGACAAGATACCTAAAGAACTCTTGCAGGTATGACAAGCCCATACCAAATGTCACAAAACATTTGTCCTCACAATGTACCAAATGTGAGTGATCAACATGGTGGCATTGAGGAAGAGGAAGACAGAGAGGCACATGGGAGGTA
>NW_006925072.1:0-527 GCF_000298275.1 Orycteropus afer afer | reverse complement strand
TGACAAACCCAAAGTCAACAAGTAAAAAGGTGCAGTCCTGATGTTATCAAACCACATGGTAGGCCATTAATTCAAGTCCACTGAAAGTCCCAAGATTGGCAGAGCATGGCAGGCTACTGAATGAGGACTTGGCTACATACAGGGTTCAAGTGTACCAAAAAGCTGGAGACCTTCATCAAAGTTGCTTCTTACATACTGGAAGCAAACCACATTCCTAAAGGAGCTACTCAGCTGCTGCAGTAGATTCCACCATGGGACTGATTGCCAAATTCACCATTAGGAATAACTACATCCAGTTGCCCAGCCAAGTTGACACACAAACTTAACTACCACAATACACTCCTTGGATTGATCAATCATGGGAGAATAGAAGGGTTGTGTATGCACAGGAGACAGCTTGGGGGGCAGGAGTGCATGGGAGGGAAGTACACAGGGAGGAGGTAACTAAGGGGAGGAAGTGGGAAAAGAGCTGTTGCATTGTGGGAAATTGCAGTCAATGTCATGAGACAAAGTATATGTGAACTGCT
>NW_006925071.1:12307-13171 GCF_000298275.1 Orycteropus afer afer | reverse complement strand
ACCTCACCAGAGACACAAAAGACCTATACAGAGAAAACTATAAAACACTGCTACAAGAGACAGCAAGGGCACTACATAAATGGAAGAACCTACCTTGTTCATGGATTGGTAGACTAAACATTGTGAAAATGTCAATACTACCTAAAGCAATCTATACATTTAACGCAATCCTGATCCAGATTTCAACAAAATTTTTTAATGACATGGAAAAAATAATTACTAATTTCATATGGAAAGGAAAGAGATGATGAATAAGCAGAGAACTTCTCAAGAAGAAAAACAAAGTGGAAGGTCTCACATTCCCAGATCTTAAGAACTACTATACAGCCACAGTAGTCAAAACAGCATGGTATTTGTACAATGATAGACAGATAAACCAAAGGAACAAAATAAAAAGTCCAGATATAGACCCATCCATCTATGGACAACTGTTCTTTGACAAAGGCCCAAAATCCATTACATGGGAAGAGACAGTCTCTTTAAAAAATAGTGCTGGCAAAACTCGATATCCACCTGCAGAAAAATTAAACAAGACCCATGCCTCACCCCATACACAAAAACAAGCTCAACCTCAATCAAAGACTTAAATGTAAAACCCAAAACTATAAAATACATCAAAGATAAAATAGGGGCAAATCTAGGAGCCCTAATTTACAGCATAAATAGTCTATCAAGCATAACCCAGAATGTGCAGGAGATAGAAGAGAAGCTTGATGACTGGTACCTTATAAAAATTAAATTCTTTTGTGCATCAAAAGATTTTTTCAAAGGATCAAAAGAGAACCTACAGATTGGGAGAAAGTATTTGCCTATGACATATCTGAAAAAGGACTTATCTCCAAAATCTACAGAAAACTTCAACAC
>NW_006925071.1:9393-10003 GCF_000298275.1 Orycteropus afer afer | reverse complement strand
TGAAATGGATGAAGATTGATCAGTTCTTTTTGGTACAGTGACTCTGTGTATTCCTGCCATCTTCTCTTGATTTTTCCTGCATCATTCAATATTTTTCCCATAGAATCTCTCCCTTGTTACCCTCCCGAGAGGGACCAGGTCTCCAGGAGCAAGGTAAGCATGGGCGGGCTTGTGCTTACTCACTGATCTGCACTTTAGACATATATGAGTCCTTTATAAGATGTTTCTGCAAATATAACCATCAGTTATGCCTAAAAGTTTTTCACATTTTTGTGAAGGGTTGATCATAATTTTCTACTAATTCTTCATTTAATTATTCTTCTTTTAATGCAGTAGTGGAATAGAAGGGGCAGTTTTGAAGCAGAGACTTCAGGCTTGCACTACATATAATAAAGTTGTGGGTAGAGGAAGAAGAGCAAAGGGAAAAGGAAAACAGTGGTGTTTATTGATGAATGGGAGAGAAATAGAAGACAGGAAAGGGAAATGGGACACAGAAAGGAAAATACGATGAAATTGTACTAAAATGCTACTACTGTTGTTCTAACTTACCTGAAGGCTAGTTCTGCTCACTGCCAAATTCAAGTTTTAGCAATCTTAAGGTTTTTTTTTT
>NW_006925071.1:6391-8853 GCF_000298275.1 Orycteropus afer afer | reverse complement strand
AGTTGTACTTCTTCCAGGACAGAATTATTAGTTCTTCTGCCAGTCCATGGTGCTTTCAGTACTCTTCACCAACATCACAACTCAAAAGAATCAACTCTTCTTACCAATTCAAAAATCACACTCACTGCCATTGAGTGGATTCTGATTCATAGAGACCACTTTTGGGTTTCTGAGGCAGTGAAACTTTACAGAAGTAGATTGCCCAGTCTTCCTTCCATGGAGTGGCTGGTGGGTTTGAACTACCAACCCCCTGGTTAATAGTCAAATGCCTTAGACATGGCACCATAGCTGTTCTTAGTTCATCCTTATTCTTTGTCCAGCTTTAAAATGCATATGAGGCAATTGAAAATACTATGGCTTGGGTTAGGTGCACCTTAGTCTTCAAAGAGACATCTTTGTTCCTTGGCACTTTAAAGAAGTCTTTTGCAGCAGATTTTCCCACCACAATATGTTGTCTGATGTCTTGACTGCTGTTTCCATTGGTGTTGACTATGGGTCCAAGTAACATGAAATCTTTGACAATTTCAATCTTTTCTCCATTTATCATGATGCTGCTTATTGGTCCAGTCATGGTCCGATTTCTTTACATTGAGGTGAAGTCCATACTGCAGATTGTAGTCTTTAATCTTTATCAGTAAGTGTTTCAAGTCATTTTCACTTTTAGTAAGCAAAATTATGTCATCTGCATATCGCAGATTATTAATGAATTTCCCTCCAATCCTGATGTTATGTTCTTTTTCATATATTCCACCTTCTTGGATTATTTGCTCAGCATACATATTGAATAAGAGATTGCTAATTAGCATAGAAATCTGTATTAAAGCAAACAGCCACTTATATTGCATTTAACAGTGCTTTCTAGTGTCAGGGCAGGTGTAGGTCACCTTATCCCAACATATACTTTGTTGTAGTTGTTAGCTGCCTTTGAGTTTTCTGCAACTCATTGCAACTCCATGTACAATGGAACAAATGTTGCCTGGTCCTCTAACATCTGATGATTATTGTAAATTATGATCCACAGGGTTTTTATTAGCTGATTTTTGGAAGTAGATCACCAAACCTTATAGCCTACCAAAAAAACAAAAGCCAAACTCATTGCCATTGAGTTGATCCTGACTTATAGAGACCCCTCCTTGGGTTTCTGAGTCAGTATCACTACAGAAGTAGATTGTCCAACCTTCCTTCTAAGGAGTGACTGGTGGGTTTGAACCACCAGCCTTCTGGTTAGCAGTCAAATGCCTTAGGCACTAGTCCATCTTAATATGGAAGCTCTGCTGAAACCTGTGTAGCAAAACACAAACTTCCACTGACAGGCAATTGGGCCTGAGGTGCACTGGGCAGGAATCAAATCTGGATGTCCCTCATGGAAGGAAGGATCTGCCACTGAACCACCACTATTACCTCACATGCGCTTTTGCAACAGTGCCTAAAGCACTTGACTGATCACCAGAAGGCTGGCGGTTCAAATCCACCAGCCACTCCTCGGAAGGAAGGTTGGGCAATCCTACTTCCGTAGTGATACTGCCTCAGAAACCCAAGGAGGGGCCGACTCAACAGCAAACAACAACAACAACAGCAGAAATTTAGGAGCTCTGATAGCATAGTGACTAAGGCACCTGACTGCTAACCAGAAGGCTGGTGGTTTAAACCCACCAGCCACTCTTTGAAAGGAATGTTGGGCAATCTATTTACATAGTGATACTGCCTCAGAAACCCAAGGAAGGGTCACTATGAGGCGGGTCGACTCCATGGCACATGATAACTGCAATAACAACAGGAGAAATTTATTTTCACTTTAGTGATGTTCTGAGTAATGCTTCAAAGCTAAAGTCTCAGTTGAACTAATTAAAGCATGTTATGAGAATTTCATATCCTATAGAAGATCATTGCTTCTCTATAGGAAACTGGAAATGACCAATTTTATTTTGCATTGTTGCTTGCCTCTTTAAAAAAAAATAAGGTTGAAATATGGCACTATTCCCATATATATATATATATATATATATAATTTATGGGAAGGGTTAACATGCATTTTTTTCATGTCATATTAGATTCAAATGTCATTTTGTAGCTGCTTATATCACATGAGTTTTCCAGCATATAAGCAACTTACATTTTAAAAGTAATGAAAATTACCCACACAATGATCCACAGAATAGTGTATTTAACAACGTTAACAAAGTTTCTTCAGACTAGACTTTCTTTTTGTTTATTTATTTTATTGTGATTTTGGTGGAAATTTACAGAGCAAATACACTTTCCATACCACAGTTCACATACACTTTGTCTCATGACATTGACCACAATTTACCACAATGCAACATCTCCCCTCCTACTTCCTCCCGATAGTTACCTCTACCCTGTGTTCATCCCTGCATACACTCTTGCCCCCTGATCTATCTCCCTGTGCATAAGCAGCCCTTCTTTCTCCCATGCTTGTTCTCTCCAAGGAGTGTATCTAC
>NW_006925071.1:3799-4881 GCF_000298275.1 Orycteropus afer afer | reverse complement strand
TTCTGTCTCATTGAAATTTGCTATTAATGTTGGAGCAAGATGGTATCTCATTGTTGTTTTGATTTGCATCTCTCTAATAGCTAATGATTGTGAGCATTTTTTCATATGTTTGTTGGCTGCTTGAATATCCTCCTTGGTGAAGTGTCTATTCATGCCTTCTGCCCATTTTTTGAATTGGTTTGTTTGTCTTTTTGTTATTAGGTGCTGGAGTTTTCTCTAAATTATAGAGATAAGTCCCTTGTCAGATATGTCATTACCAAATACTTTTTCCCAATCTGTAGGTTCTCTTTTGACTCTTTTGGAGACATCTTTGGAAGCACATAAAAATTTAATTTTTCGAAGGTCCCAATCATCAGGTTTCTCTTCTGCTGTTTGTGTATTTTGAGATATGTTTGATAGGCTATTTATGCCATATATTTTGTTATGTTGTTGTTAAGTGCCATCGAGTCATTTCCGACTCATAGCAACCCCATGCACAGTGGAACGAAACGCTGTCCAATCCCACACCAGCCCCACAATCCCTGCTATTATTAGGGCCCCTAAATTGGTCCCTAGTTTTTCCTTGAGGAACTCTATAGTTTTAGGTTTCACATTTAAGTCTTTGTTCCATCTGGACTTAGTTTTTGTGTATGGTGTGAGGTACAGACCTTGTTTTATTTTTCTGCAAATGGATATCCAGTTTTGCCAACACCACCTATTAAACAAACATTCTCTTCCCCTTTTAATGGATTTCAGCCCTTTGTCAAAGATCAGCTGACCATAGAGCCATGGATATATTTCTTGATTCTCAATTCTATTCCATTGCCTATGTATCTGTCATTAAACTAATACCAGGCAGTTTTGACTACTGTGGCTGTATTGTAGGTTTTAAGATCCAGCAGTGTGAGACCTCTTACTTTGTTCTTCTTCTTCTGTACTGCTTTACTTATCTGAGATATCTTTCCTTTCCATATAAAGTTAATGATTGGTTTTTCCATACTCCCAGAGAATGTTGATGAGATCTGGATTTGGATTGTATTTAATGTATAGATTGTTTTGGGTAAAATTGACATTTTCACAATGTTCAATCTTCTTATCCAGGA
>NW_006925071.1:0-1319 GCF_000298275.1 Orycteropus afer afer | reverse complement strand
TTCCACATCAGTCTGAGTTAGTTTAGGTAAGTGGTGTGTTTCTAGAAATTTGTCCATTTCTTCCAGATTTTCAAATTTGTTGGAGTAGAGTTCTTCATAGTATCCTGATTGTATCCTTTTTATTTCAGTTGGTTCTGTTGTGATGTCACTCATTTGGTTTCTTATTTGTGTTATATGTATTCTCTCCCTCTTTTTCTTTGTTAAGTTTGCCAGTAGTTTGCCAATTTTATTGATCCTTTCAAAAAACCAACTTCTGGTCCTGTTGATTTTTTCTGTTCCCTTTCTATTTTCTGTTTCTTTGATTTCTGCTCTAATCTTGATTATTTCCTTTCTTCTGGTGACTGTAGGCTTTTCTTGCTGTTCTTTTTCTAACTGTTGGTGATGTTGGTTGAAAGTATTGCTTTTGGTTCTTTCTTCTTTTTTGATGTGTGCATGTACTGCTATAAATTGGCCTCAGATCACTGCTTTTGCTGATTTCAAAAGATTTTGGTATGTTGTGTTTTCATTCCTGTTTGATTCAAGGAATTTTTGAATTTCAATTTTTATTTCTTCTTTTACCCTGTCTTTCTCAAGGAGGGTGTTGTTCAATTTCCATGTGTTTACCCTTGTTCTGTTTATTTTTCTATTGTTGATTTCTAATTTGATAGCATTATGATCTGAGAAGATGCTTTTCAGTATTTCAATGTTTTTAAATTTATGAAGGATTGCTTTATGGCCTAACATATGGTCTGTCATGGAAAATATTCCTTGTGCACTAGAGAAGAATGTATATTGTGCTGTTGTTGGATGAAGTGCTCTGTAGATGTCTATAAGGCCAAGTTAGTGGAGTGTATTGTTTAATCCTTCTTCATCTTTGCTGAGTTTCTTTCCAGTTGTTCTATCTTTCAAAGAAAGTGGTATATTAAAGTCTCCCACTATGACTGTAGAGCCATATATTTGGCTTTTCAAATCTTTTAAAGTCTGATTTATGTATTTTGGGGATCTTTAATTGAGTCCATAGACATTTTTTATTGTTATATCATCATGTTTAATTGATACTTTAATCATTATATAATGTCCTTCCTTGTCTCCTATGGTGATTTTTGTCTTAAAGTTAATTTTATCAGAAATTAATATTGTCACTCCTGCTCTCTTACAGTTGCCATTTTGATATGTCTTTTTCCAACTTTGGTTTTTAGACTATTTTTGTCTTTATCTCTAAGGTGTGTCTCTTGTAGGCAGCATAGTGATGGGTTTTGTTTTCTTATCCAATCTGCAACTCTCTGTCTCTTGAGTGGTGCATTTAACCACTAACATTCAGTGTAATTATTGACAAGTAT
>NW_006925070.1:0-11549 GCF_000298275.1 Orycteropus afer afer | reverse complement strand
TTCTTTTTCACTTATTTCTGCTCTGATCTTATTATTTCCTTACTTCTAGATATTGTAGGATTCTTTTGTTTTTCTTTTTCTCATTGTTGGAGTTGTTGAGTTAGAGTGTTGATTTTGTTTCTTTCCTCTTTTTTGATGTATGCATTTATTGTTATAAACTGACCTCTGAGTACTGCTTTTTCTGTGTCCCATAGGTTTTGGTATGATGCATCTTCATTATCATTTCTTTCTAGGAATTTTTTTATTTCACTTTTTATTTCTTCTATGACCTAGTCGTTTTTGAGCAGTGAATTGTTCACCCTTCACATGTTTGATATTTTTCCTTGATCTTCCTATTATTAATTTCTAATTTTATAGCATTGTGGTCTGAGAATATGCTTTGTAATATTTCAATGTTTTTTAATTTATTGAGGCTTATTTTATGTCCTAACATATGATCTATTCTGGAGAAGTACCCTCCATGTGCACTGGAGAAGAATATGAATTGTGCTTTTGTTGGGTAGAATGCTCTGAATATATCTACGAGGTCAAGTTGGCTGATTGTGTTGAGTTTGTGTGTCTTTGTTGAGTTTTTTTTCTAGTTGATCTGTCCCTCCTTGAAAGTGGTGTGTTAAAATCTCCTACTACTATTGTAGAGTTGTCTATGGTCCCTTTTTAATTCAATTAATATTTGCTTCATGTATTTTGGAGCACTTTCATTTGGTATGTAGATATTTATTATCATAATGGCTTCTCGGTCAATTGACTCTTTCAGCATCATACAGTGGCCTTCTTTGTCCCTTATGTTGCTTTTCACCTTAACATCTATTTTATCAGAAATTAATATTGCCACTCCTGCTCTTTTTTGGTTGGCTTGGTATATTTTTTTTCCCACCCCTTAACTCTTAATTTATTTTTATCTTTGTGTCTGAGGTGAATCTCTTGTAGGCACCATATCAATGGGTCTTCTTTTCTCATCCAGTCTGCCACTCTCTTTCTCCTGATTGGTACATTTAGTCCATTCACATAGAATATAATTAGGTATGAGTTGATTGCTGTCATTCTATTGTGCTTTTTTGTTGTGTTGTTGGAGTTTCCTTGGTCCATATACTTTTCTGTGCTGAGTTTGTTTTGTTGTCAAGTGCTTCCTCTCTTTTCATCTTTATTGTTGGTTTTGTGCTTATTAAACCCATATGTTTTCCTCCCTTCTGGATTTGCTTAGGGGATTGTTAATTTTCTCTGTGGTTACCTGGAATTCTTGTCTCTGTATTTTTAGAACAGTCTGTTCCATGAGGACATTGCTGTGTTTTCCTCTTCATTTGGAAGTTTGTACCTAGAAATTTTATTCCCTCTATTTGGTTAGTTGCTGTTGTCATGTGCAGATTGGCTTCCTTGATTTTTAGTGTACAATGTTTTATGGTCTTATTTTGAGTGTTTATTTCTGATTTGGTTTAGTGTTGATGTCATGTATCCTGATTTTGTTGTTCTTTATTGGAAGGACTTCCTTAAGCATTGCTTGCAGGGTTGGTCTGGTTTTCACAAAATCCTTTAATTTCTGTTTGTCTGAGAATGCCTTGATTTCACCCTCATACTTGATGGACAATTTGGCTAGATATAGGGAGCTCTGGTAGCATAGTGTCTAAGGCACTTGACTGCTAACCAGAAGGCTGGTGGGTCAACCCCCCAGCCACTCCTTGGAAGGCAGGGTGGGCAATCTACTTCCATAGTGATACCACCTCAGAAACTCAAGGAGGGGTCACTATGTGTTGGGTACGACTCGACAGCACATAACAACAACAACATAGAATTCTTAGTTGGAAGTTCTTTTCCTTCATTGCTTTACATATGCCATCCCATAGCCTTGCCTGCATGGTTTCTGTGAGTAATCAGAGTACAGCCTAACTCTTTGACTATTATAAGTAATACTTCTTTTATTCTGGGCAGCTTGCAAAATTCTCTCTTTGTCTTTGATTTTGGAGAGTTTGATTATGATATGCCTTGTTTTTCTCTTGCGATCTGATCTATCCTGTATGGGGTTCTATAAACTTGGACAAATATCTCTTCTTCCTTCATGATATGGGACAAATTTTCTATTAGTAGGTCTTCTACAATTTTCTCAGTGTTTTTTTTTTTTTGCCTCCTCTTGTTCTGGAATTCCAATGAGGTGTATGTTTCTTTCTTCTCATGTCACCCCATATAACTCTTCGATTCTCTTCATTTCTCTTAAATCTTTGTTCTGATTTTTCTTCATAAATGCTGGTGTCCAGGGATTTGTCTTCTAGTTGGGAAATGCAGCCAGTTCCATCCTACTCTTTTTTGCTTCCACTGTATTGTGTAATTCTGTAATTTTGGTATTTATCTTCTGGATTTCTAACTGCTGTCTTTGTATGAGTTCTGATTGTGCATTAATCTTGTTATTTTGCTCTTGAATGGTTTTCCTGAGTTCTTCCAGAGAACTGTCTGTATTCCCTTTGCTTCTGTTTGGGGTTTCCTTAGGCTCTTGTAGAGCTCTATAAACATACCTTCTAAATTCCTTCTCAGATAATTCTATTGCCTCCTCTTTCTCCATGTTTAATGAGACTTTTGTTTGGGATTTTACTTCTAATGTCTTATCCTGTTTTGTTGTTTGATTTGAGATTGTCTGTTGCTTCCTAGACATTTTGGGGTTCTCTTTAACTGTTAGTTATGTATTGACTTGTTTTGTCTTGAGTCTATGATTTAATATTTTGAAAAGGTGAAGGTGGTGTGATTTATTCTTTTGGCTATTAATTCAGGTGTGCTGGGTTGCTCTCCAGTTCTCTTTGTGATGATGGAATCACCGTGTGGAATGTGGATGCAGGTCTCTGTTTGTCGTAAAGGGAGTATAGAATTCGAGCTGGTAGGTATTATGGTGGCTGAATGTGGTTTTTCTATTGGATGAGGCATGGTAGAGTTGGAGGAAGTAGGAGGAAAAGAGAGAATGAAGAAATGCTCCAAGGTGCCAGGAGTGGTTTCTAGGGCTTTGAGTGGGTTGTTAATGATCATGTTATACTGTTACTCACAGGCCCACAGCTCAAGTTCAGCAAAGACTCCAATTGTCAGGGGGACGCCACTTTCCACAAGGTTCAGACACATGCAAAAACCCCACTCTCCAGGACCCTCTGTGCCAAAAAGCTGACCTAAGATAAATGCCCTGATCTGCAATCTGAGATGGGAGTTCCTCCCACAACCTGCCCACTTGTGGTGTTAATGTTCTCTCTGCTTGGGCTTCAGTGGTACCAGAGCCAGAGAAAACTCTGCTTCCACCCAGTGGTCCCAAGTTTACCGATGAAAACAGGTGCTGAAGGTAAATCCGTGGAGTGGCTGCAGGTTCTCTGGTGTGGTGGTTTCTCTCCACTGTTCCCAGGGAGGTCTCCAATGGCCTTTCTTGCCTGCTGGCTGGTGCTCCATGGGGCAGGTTCACCTGTTTTTGTTATTATTTTCCCTCTGGGTAATTGCATTGCCCCTTTATCCTTTTCTAATCCCACTCCCTGAGTTTGGCATACTATGACTTAATGAGTTGTTCAGAGCACCTGAATCCCCATTTCAAACTGCTGCACCTGTTTTTCAGGCACTAAGATGCTAGAGGGAACTAGCGTGAGCCCTACAAGAGAGACACCATTTTGCCCATCCAGCCTGGGTGTACTTCTTCCAAGACAGATTTGTTCATTCTCCTGGCAGTGCAGGGTATATTCAATATTCTTCACCAACACCATAATTCAAATGCATCAGTTCTTCTTCAATCTTTCTTATTCACTGCCCATTTTTTCACATGCATATGAGGTGACTGAAAATACATGATTTGTGTCAGGCATACCTTAGTCCTCAAGGTGACATCTTAATTTTATAACACTTTCAAGAGGTCTTTTGCAGCAGATTTTTCCAATGCAATACATCATTTGGCTTTTTGACTGTTGCTTCCATGGGCATTGATTGTGGACCCAAGTAATACAAAATCCTTGACAACTTCAATATTTTCACCATTTATCATGATGTTGTTTATTTTTCCAGGATTTTTGTTTTCTTTATATTGAGGCGTAATCCATACTGAAGGCTGGAGTCCTTTATCTTCATCAGTAAGTGCTTCAAGTGCTTTCAGCAATCAAGGTTGTATCATCTGCATATCACAGATTGTCAGTGAGTCTTCCTTCAATCCTGATGCCATTCTTCTTCATATAATCCAGCTTCTTGTATTATTTGCTCAGCATATAGGTCGAATAAATACAGTGAAAAGATATAACCCTGACACATCTCTCTCCTGATTTTGCTTCTACAGGTGATGCATTCAAACTTTGGAAAAAACAATTTCAGTATTAGTCTTAGTATCCATATTTTATGGTCAGTTATTCCTAAACTGACTTCCTATTAAAGCCACGAATGTCCCTTAAGTCAACTATGGGGAAGATGTGGACACTTTCTTAAAGAAGATTTAGGAATCTCTTGGTCCCAGTTTTCAGAGGAAAAAAGGAACAAAACAAATAAAAAACAGGGGAAGGCAAAGGAAAGAGAAGGCAGAGGGGTGACTACTGACCCATGAAGTGTCAGTATGTGTGTAACAGGATAATATGCTCTTTGTTTCCAGTGCCTTATGGCTGAAACCACCACAGACTTGTTGTTGTTGTTATGTGCCATTGAGTTGGCCCCAACTCATAGCGACCCCTCCTTGGGTTTCCAAGGCGGTATCACTACAGAAGTAGGGGAAGGCAAAATCTAGTCAAAATAAAGTATCAGTGCCCAGCTTTTGGATTCTGGTATAACTGTTTGAAACCCATTTTAAAAACAGTATACCAATACTCATTCATGACAGAAAACTAGGAGCAGAGGGCAATTTCCTCAACTTTATAAAAAGCGTTTATAAAAAACCTGCAGCTAACACCATACTTAATGGTGAAAGACTGAACACTCTTCCCCATTCCCCTCCATAAATCGAGAACAAAGCAAAAATGTCTGTTCTTCCTACTCTTACTCAACATAGTACTGACAGTTCTAGCCAGAGTAAGAAGGCAGGAAAAAAGAAAGAAAGAAAAAGCACATTGCTGTTGTTGTTATGTGCCATTGAGTCAGAAGCATAAAAATTGGGAAAAAAAAAAAAAAAAGAAAATGGCCCTTATTTGCAAATAACATAATTATCTATGTAGAAAATTCCAAGGAATCTACAAACCTCCTGTCTTAGTTATCTACCGTAGTGCCTACAGGCACTTTACTGCTAACCAGAAGGCTGGTGGTTCAAACCCACCAGCCACTCCTCGGAAGGAAGGTTGGGCAATCTACTTCCGTAGTGATACTGCCTCAGATACCCAAGGAGAGTCACTATGAGTCGAGTCCAACTCGACGCCACGTAACAACAACAACAACATGACAGAAATACAAGTGGGTGCTTCATCAAGCTGATATTTATTTTCTCACAGTTTATGAGGCTAGATGTCTGAATTCAGGATGCCAGCTCTAAGGGAAGGCTTTCTCTCTGTGTTCTGGAGGAAGGTCCTTGTCTCTGAATTTATGCCCCTGGGTGATCTTTATGTGGCTTGATATTTCTCTTCCCCTACCTCTACTTTTTTTCCTTTGCTTGTTTAATTTCTTTTCTAGCTCAAAAGAGTTTGACTTAAAACATAGCGACCCCTCTTTGGGTTTCCTCCCAACTTAAAACACACCCCACACTAATTCTGTCTCACTAACATAACAAAGACAATCCATTCCCAAACAGGATTACAACCACGGCATTGTTGTTGTTGTTAGGTGCCATCTAGTTGGCGAGGACTCACAATGACCCTATGTACAACAGAACAAAACACTGCCCAGTCCTGTGCCAGCCTCACAATACTTGCTATACCTGAGCCCATCATTGCAGCCACTGTGTCAATCCATCTCATTGAGGGCCTTCCCCTTTTTCCTAGACCCTCCACTTTACCAAGCATGGTATCTCCCTCTTCAGGGAATGGTCCCTTCTCACAACATGACCAAAGCAGGTCAAATGAAGTCTGGCCATTCTCACCTCCAGGGAGCATTTGGCTGCTCTTCTTCCAGGACAGATGTATTAGTTCTTCTGGCAGTCCATGGTGCTATCAGTATCCTTTGCCAACACCACAACTCAAAAGCATCAACTCTTCTTTGGTCTTCCTTATTCACTGTCCAGCTCTCACATGCATATGAGGTGATTGAGAAACTATGGCTTGGGTTAGGCACACCTTAGTCCCCAATGAGACATCTTTGCTCTTTAGCACTTGAGGTTTTTTTTTTTTGCAGATTAGTCTAGTGCAATACGTCATCTGATGTCTTGATTGCTGCTTCCATCGATATTCATTGTAGAACCAAGTAATATGAAATCTTTGACAATTTCAATCTTTTCTCCATTTATCGTGATACTGCTTACTGGTCCAATTGTGAGGATTTTTGTTTTATGTTGAGAGGTAATCCATACTGCAGATTGTAGCTTTTAATCTTCATCAGTAAGTGCTTCAAGTCATTTTCACTTTCAGCAAGCAATGTTGTGTCATCTGCACATTGCAAGTTGTTAATGAGATTTCCTCCAATCCTGATGCCATGTTCTTCTTCATATAGTCCAGGTTCTCGGATTATTTGCTCAGCATACAGACTGAGTAAGTATGATGAAAGGATGCAACCCCGACACACTCCCTTCCTGATTTTAAACCCTTTCTTTGTTCTGTTCAAATGACAGCCTCCTCGTCTCTGTACAGGTTCCTCATGAGCACAATTAAGTGTTCTGGAATTCCCATTCTTCTCAATGTTAATCCATAATTTATTATGATCCATGGAATCAAATGATTTTTACATAGCCAATAAAACACAAGCAAAATCTTTCGGGTATTTTTTGCTTTCAGCTAAGATCCATCTGACATTAGCAAGGATAATCTCTAGTTCCACGTCCTCTTCTGAATCCAGCTTGTTGTTGTTGTTGTTAGGCACCATCAAGTTGTGTCCAACTCATAGTGACCATATGCACAGCAAAACGAAATACCGCCCGGTCCTGCACCAGTTCCGCGATCTTTGCTATACTTGAGCCCATCGCTGCAGTCACTGTGTCAGTCCATCTCATTGAGGGCCTTCCCCTCCTCTTTGACAGACCCTCCACCTTACCAAGCATGACAACCTTCTCCAGGAAATGGTCCCTTCTGACAACATACCCAAAGTAGGTGAGATGAAGTCTGTCCATTCTTGTTTCCAAGAAGCATTTCAGCTGCACTTCCTCCAGGACAGATCTGTTAGTTCTTTTAGCAGTTCAGGGTACCCTCAGCATTCTTTGCCAGCACCACAACTCAAAAGCATCAATTCTTCTTCAGTCTTCCTTACAATTAAGTGTTCTGGAATTCCCATTCTTCTCAATGTTATCCACAATTTGTCATGATCCACAAAATCAAATGCTTTTGCATAGTCAATAAAACACAAGTAAATATCCTTCTCGTTTTCTTTGCTTTGAGCCAAGATCTATCTGACATTAGCAATGATATCCCTTGCTCCACGTCCTCTTCTGAATCCGGCTTGCACCTCTGGAAGTTCTCTGTCAATATACTGCTGCAACCATTTTTGAATTATCTTCAGTAAGATTTTACTTGCATGTGATATCAATGATATTGTTCGATAATTTCCACATTCTGTGGGATCACCTTTCTTTGGAATGGATACAAATATGGATCTCTTCCAGCCAGTTGACTAAATAGCTGTCTTCCAAATCTCCTGACATAACTGAGTCAGTCTCCAGTGGGGCATCCATTTGTTGAAACATCTCAATGGGTATTCCATCAATTCCTGGAGCCTTGCTCTTCACCAATTCCTTCTGTGCAGCTTCAACTTCTTCCTTCAGTACCATTGGTTCTTGATCATATGCCACCTCTTGAAATGGATAAAGATTAACCAGTTCTTTTTGGCACAATGATTCTGTGTATTCCTTCCACCTTCTTTTGATGTTTCCTGCATCATTCAATATTTTGCCCATAGAATCTTTCAATATTGCAACTTGAGGCTTAATTTTTTTTCTCAGTTCTTTCCATGTGAGATATGCCTAGCATGTTCTTCCCTTTTGGTTTTCTAACTCCAGGTCTTTGCACATTTCATTATAGTAATTGGCTTTGTCTGCTTGAGATGATCTCCAAAATCTTCTCTTCAGCTCTTTTATCTTGTCATTTTTTCCATTGGCTTTAGCTACTCTCCATTCATGGGCAAGTTTCAGAGTTTCTTCTGTCATATTTTAGTCTGTTCCTCCTTTCCTATATTTTTAATGACCTCTTCCTTTCCTCATGGATGATGTTGTAGATGTCATCCCACAGTTTTTCTGGTTTTCAATCATTGGTGTTCGATGCATTAAATCTATTTTTTAGATGGTCTCAAAATTCCAGAGGGATATAATAAAATTCATATTTTGGCTCTTGTGGACTTGTTTTAATTGTCTTCAGCTTCAATTTGAACTTGCATATGAGCAGTTGATGGTCTGCTCCACAATCAGCTCCTGGCTTCTCCAATGCTTTTTCCACAGGTGTAGTCCATCTGATTCCTGTGTACTCCATCTGGTGAGATCCATGTTTATAGCTGCAGCTTATGTTGCTGGAAAAAGGTATTTGCAATCAATGTGTTCTTGGTCTTACAAAATTCTATCATGCAATCTCCAGCATTATTTCTGTCACCAAGGCCATGATTTTCCATCTACTAGTGATTCTTCTTTGTTTCTAACAATTGAGTTCAGCAAGGTTGCAAACACAAGATCAACACATAAAAATCAATCACATTTTTATTTACTAACAATGAAAAAAAGGAAATTGAAACTAAAACCATAATAATATTTATAATTTCTCCAGAGGGGATGAAATTCTTAGGTATAAAATTCAACAAAACATGTATAGCCTTAATAAAACATGGATGAAAGGAATCAAAGAAAACCTAAGTACAAAGACACCATGTTCAGGGACTTGAAGAATCAACATAATAAAGATATCAATTTTCCCCTAATTGATCCATAGATTTAATGCAATTTCAAGAAAAATCTCAGCAAGTTATTTTAGACATAGACAAATTTATTCTAAAATGTATGTGAGAAAGTACAGGACTCAGGAGAGCTAAAGACAATTTCAATAAAGAAAAATAAAGCAGGAGGAATAGATACAGTACTGCAAAACTCAACAGTGAGAAAACAATTCAATTTAAAAAAAAAATTCATTGAAAGCAGATATACAGATCATAAATAAGCATATGCAAAGATGTTCAGCATTATTACTCATTAGGAAAATGTAAATTAAAATGACAACGAGATATCAGAATGGCTAATCTAGGAAACACCTATACCAAATGTTGACCAAGATGTGGAGAAATTGAATCATTCATATGTTGCTGATGGGAATGTGAAATGGTACAGCCATTCTGGAAAAGAGTATTGTAGTTTTTTTACAAAACTGACATGTGTTTATTATATGACTAGCAATTGTACCCTTAATCATTTATCCCAAGAAGTAACTATTTATGTTCATATAAAATCTGTACATGAATGTTCATAGAAAATTTGTTTGTAATGGCCAAAAACTAGAAGCAACTCAAATGTCCTTCACGAAGTGAATATTTAAACAAAAGGTACCATGGAGTACTATTCAGCATTAAAAAGTAACTAGCTATTGGTACAATTAACAACCTGAGTGGATCTTAAGGTAATTATGCTGAGTGGAAATTAAAAAAAGGCAATTTCAAAAAGTTACATACTGAATGTTGTTGTTAGCTGTCATTGAGATGGCCCCTGACTCATGGTGACCCCATGTGTTACACAGTAAAAGTCCTCCATAGGGTTTTCTTGGCATAATCTTCTATAAAAGGAGATTGCCAAACTTTGGCAATTGCCATGGAGCTACCGGGTGGGTTCGAACCACCCATCTTTATGTTAGCAGTCAATCTCAAACCGCTTGCATCACACAGGCACTTTACATACTGTGTGGTTCAATTTATATAGAATTATTGAAATGACAAAATTACACAGATGGAGAACAGATTAGTGGTTGTCAGGAGCTGGGTGGGGATAGGGGATCAAGGGAAGGGATAGCTGTGGATATAAATAGTAGCATGAAGGATCCTTGTGATGGAATTGTTTTGTATCTTGACTGTGGTATTGGCTACACAAATATACGTAAAAAAAGTGCATACAAATAAATATACATAGACACAATGAGTGCACATAAAACTGGTGAAATCTAAATTAGGTTGGTAGATTTTACCTGTCTTAGTTATCGAGTGCTTCTGTAACAGAAATACCACAAATGGATGGCTTTAATAAAAATAAATTTATTTTCTTACAGTTTAGGAGGCTAAATGACTGAATTTAGGGTGCCAGCTACAGGGGAAAGTTTTCTCTCTCTGTTGGTTTAGGGGAAGGTCCTTGTCATCAATCTTCCTCTGTCTCTAGGGGTTTCTCAATGCAGGCACCATAGGTCCAAAGGATTCACTATGCTCCCAGCTTTTCTTCCTTGATGGTACTAGGTCCCCCTCTCTCTGTTTCCTTCTCTCTACCTTTATCTCTTGTAGGGTGGTGAAGGGTGGTGACTCAAGATATATCCCATCCTAATCCTACCTTAGAGAAGCTCTGGTGGTACAGTGGTTAAGTGCTTGGCTGTTAACCAAAAGATTGGTGGTTCAAACCCACCAGCTGCTCCATGGAAGAAAGATGGCATAGTGGTTTGGCTGCTAACCAAAAAAGGTCAGTGGTTCAAACTCACCAAATGCTTCACAGAAGAAAGATTAGGCAGTCTGTTTCCATAAAGATTTACTGCCTTGGCATAAGATACTATAAAAAAAATAGTTTCACATCCTACTTTATTGAGTAGAGACTGGGATCTTAAAAGCTTGCAAGTGGCCATCTAGATGCAATGATGGGTCTCTCCTCATCCAGAGCAAAGAAGAATGAAGAAAACCAAAGATGCATGGAAACAATTAGTCTAAGGAACTGGTACAGCGTGCAATCCTCAGCCTATAAGACTATGAGACCAGAAGAACTAGATGGTGCCCGGCTACTACCACTGTCAACCACTTGGAGGGAGATCTATGTAGGAGATCCTGGATAGAGAGGGAGAACAATGTGGAACAAAACTCAAAATCATTAAAAAAAAAAGGATCAGATTTGTTGGTCTGATAGAGCCCACTCCTGTGGCTTCTGGCCAAACAAAAAACAGGCATATGAGCTGAACATGTATATTAGGTAGATACACTCCTTGGAGAGATCAGTCATGGGAGAATAGAAGGGCTGTGCATGCACAGGGAGACAGCCTGGGGGGCAGGAGTGCATGGGAGGGAAGGACACAGGGAAGAGGTGGCTACAAGGAAGAAGTGGGAGGAGAGCTGTTGCACTGTGGGGGATTATAGTCAATGTCATGAGACAAAGTGAACTGCTCCATGGAAGATGAATTTGCTCTGTAAACTTTCATCCAAATCACAATTTAAAAAAAAAAACAAGAGTTCCGGCAAGATGGCGGACTAGGCAGAAGGACTGCACAGACCCTCTTCAACAAAGAAAAGGGAAACCAATTAACACAGACACAGAAGATAATCTTGGATCCCTGAGCCTTGAA
>NW_006925069.1:3693-11504 GCF_000298275.1 Orycteropus afer afer | reverse complement strand
AAAAAAAAAAAAAAAAAAGGACTAAACTCACTATGGTCAATAGACTCCAACTCATAGCAACTCCTCCTCCTTGGGTTTCTGAGTGTCTCTATGGAAGTATATTGCCCAGACTTCCTTCTAAGGAGTGGCTGGTGGGTTTGAACAAGCAGCCTTCTGGTTAGCAGTCAAATGCCTTAGGCACTATGCCACCATAGCTCCCCATTATTGGCTACGTTCATAAAAATAGTGGGGGGAAAAAAAGAAGAAGAAAAGAAAATAAATTAGGATGGAAAGAGGAAGCGAATTGGGGGGGTGGGGGAGAAGATGAGCTCTTGGCTGCTTCATTTCCAGTAATACCAGCAATGGATTAGAAACTACCTGCCATGTCATCTCTTCTCTTCTTAGAAACTTTTGTTTGCTTGTTTGTTTCAGAAAATGAAAAGGAAGATATGGGTCCTTCAGGAAGCCATGACACTGGAACAAAGCAATCACAACTCCGTCTTCAGTATACCAATAAAATAATCAGCATCCAATTTCTGGTTGCCATCTCTGTTTCTGGGGTTCTGTGAGTCTAGAACTTGAGGGTAATGGTCACAAGAACCATAATATAAGGGTACTCAGGACTCATTCTCATTGATATTCCCAGGCAGCTTCATCGTGGGTCACTTTCCCAGAAAACATTTTTGTTTTGTTTTTTGTTTGGGAACAGGAGTCAGTCTCTCTTCTTTCCACCTGCTATAGCCTCCTCCTTCCATCTGGCTTCTTTATCCACAAGCCAACTGTCAAGTGAGAGTTCATTTTTCCTTCCCTTTCAAGGATTCTATGGTGCAACCCAATTTTTAAAATTATTTCCAGATGTTTTACTGGTATTCTATTCATTTTTGGGAAATAAGGAAAATATAACAAAAGTGATAACATGGCAAAGACTGAGAAAATCCCCAGAATTTCCCAAATTACTGATCCTATCTCTAGGGAATGAATGTCTTTCAGGTTTCTTATCCCTTGAATACATTACACCCCATTCCCCACCCCACCCCCATTTTTATTATCACTCAATTCTCTTCCTCTCCAAGTCTCCTACCATTCTTTAAAAAAAACCTGAGTGGATTTCATAAGGGACACAACATTGTTTATGTTAAAGAATAGAGAATTTGGAGTCTTTATGACCTGAGTCTAAGTCCTAACTCTTTTTCATACTACCTCTACATTTTTGGCAAGTACCATAAACTCTCAGAGAGCCTCAGTTTTCTCATCTGTGAAAAAAGAATAAAGTACCTACCCCCAAAAGGTGAAAAATAATAGGATATCATGCATCAAAACTGGGTACAGATTACCTTCACCATTTCCTAACAATTATTTGAAATAAGAAAAATAAGCATGAAATAGGAAGGAATTAAATGTTCTCAAATGAACATTTTTAAGAGTCATTGAAAACCTAATCAGAATACTGTCTGACAGTTTTTCTTCTGATTTTAAAAATAAAAGATCACTTTGTCAATATTTTTTAATGCTTTCAGCTTTAACAACTTATTTGTAAAATTATTACTGAATTATTTAAAAAGCATTTTGATAGGATCTTGTTAATGATGGAAGTTAAATTCATGACAGCTTAAAACAGAAAGTCTTCTTAAACTTCTACCAGATCAGGAAATATATTACTCAATATAATGAAGTCTTTGGTGGGATAGTGCTTAAGGCATTTGACTGCTAACCAGAAAGTTGGTGGTTCAAACCCACCAGCCACTCCTCAGAAGGAAGACTGGGCAATCTACTTCCATAGACATACCTCCTTGGAATCCCAAGGAAGGGTAGCTATGAGTTGGAATTGACTCAATGACAATGAATTTGGTTACAGTTTGAACACTGTCATGATGCCAATGTTAGTTCAACACCCAAATAAGAGTAAGATATTTAGAATGAGAAAATAGAAAAACAACTAATTTATAATGGATTAAAAAACTGGTTTTTTGACCAAAAAAAAAAAAAAAAGCTTATAAATGTAATCCAGAAAATCATGCAAACTTTAAAAATGAATAGGGGAAACTAACCATAGACATATTGATTTGAAACATAATAGAATAACATTATGTAAAACTGTATTCTGGTATAAAATTTTCAATGAAACAAACATTATTCTAAGATTATATAAATTACAAAATTTAGGTCAAGATGCTTAAGAAAACTTGACCACAAACATTCAGCAAATACTAAGACAATAGCAATGAAGGAGATGATTAAAAAATTAATGAACAAAAGTAGCTCACCACAGAAAATTACATGGAACAAAGAAAGCAGCAACACCATAAAAAAAAAATAACAAAATGACAGCAATAAATTCATACTCATAGATAATTAAACTAAATGTAAATGGATTAATTCATCAAAAGAGAGAGAGAGAGTTACATATGGATAACAAAATGTGACCTATCAATATGCTGTCTATAGACTCATTGAAAACTTAAAAATCTAGAAGAAATGGACAGATTTCTAAAAACATCCTACTTACCTAAACTAACACAGACTGAGGTGGAAAATTGGAACAGGCCCATTATAAAAGAAGAAATTGAACAGGTCATAAAAAAATTACCAACAAAAAAAGTTTTGGCCCAGAGTGTTTCACTGGAGAATTCTGCCAAATGTTCAGAGAAAAACTGACAGCAATCCTACTCAAACCATTCCAGAATGTAGAAAATGAAGAAATTCACCCAAATTCGTTTTATGAAGTCAGCATAACCTTGATAACCAAATCAGGCAAAGACATCACTTATAAGGAAAACTACAAACCAATTCCTTTCATGAATATAGACACAAATATCTTTAACAAAATCCTAGGTAATAGATTCCAACAACATACCAAAAATATAATACATTATGACTGAGTAAGATTCATACCAGGTATGCAAGGATAGTTCAGCATTAGAAAAACAATCAATGTAATCCATTACATAAGTAAAATAAAGGAAAATAATCACATGATCATATCAATTGATGCAAAAAAGGCATTTGATAAAAATCTAACACCTATTTTTGATAAAATCTCTCAGAAAAATAGGAATAGAAGATAAATCCATCAACATAATAAAGGGCATGTATATAAAACCAATGGCCAACTTTACTCTTAATGGAGAGAGACTGACACCATTCCCCCTGTGAACAGGAATTAGACAAGGATGTCCTCTACCACCACTTCCATTAAACATTGTAGTGGAAGTCCTAACCAGGGCAATAAGGTAAGAAAGGGAAATCAAAGACATCCAAATTGGTAAGCAAGAAGTAAAACTATCCCTATTTGCAGATGATACAATCCTATATATAGACAATCCAAAGGACTCAGCAAAAAAGCAAAACAAAACAAAACAAAACAAAAAACCTACTGGAACTAATTGAGAGATTTAGCATAGTGGCAGTATACAAGATCAACATGCAAAAATCAGTTGGATTCCTCTACACCAGCGAAGAGATTGCTGAAAAGGAATAAGAAAATCAATACTATTTATAATAACTACCATAAAAATAAAATACTTGGGAATAAATTACTACGGACATAAAAGACCTATCAAAGAAAGCTACAAAACACTACTTCAAGAAACCATAAGAAATCTACATAAATGGAAGAATACGCCATGCTCATGGATAGAAAAATTGAACATTGTGAAAACATCAATACTACCCAAAACCATCTACACAATCAATACATTCCCAATCCAGATTCCATCAATGTTCTTTAAGGATATGGAAAAACCAATCACTAATTTTATATGGAAAGGAAAGACCCCTTGGATAAGTAAATCACTATTGAAGAAGAAGAACAAAGTAAGAGGTCTTCACACTCCCTGATCTCAAAGGCTATTATTACAGGCATGGTAGTCAAAACAGCCTGGTATTAATACAATGACAGACACGTAGATCAGTGGAAAAGAATTGAGAATGCAGAAGTATATCCGTCGAGCTATTGTCACCTGATCTTTGACAAAGGGCCATAATCCATTAAATGGGGAAGAGAGATTCTCTTTAACAAATAGTGCTGGCAAAATTGGTCATCCTTTTGCAGAAAAATGAAACAAGACCCATACCCCACACCATACACAAAAAACAAACTCTAGATGGATCAAAGACTTAAATGTGAAACCTAAAACTATGAAGTTCATCAAGAAAAAAATAAGGAAACCAAAAATTTATGGAAACAATTAGTCCAAGTGACTGGTACACCATGTGATCCTCAGCCTATATGACTCTGAAACTAGAAGAATTAGATGGTGCCCGGCTACCACTGTCAACCACTCAGAGGGGGATCTATGTAGGAGATATTGGATAGAGTGGGAGTACAATGTGGAACAAAACTCAAATTTTTTGGGGGGGAAAACAAAAGGGAACAGTTTTGCTGGTCTGCTAGAGCCTAATGGAACCACTGAGACTATGGCCCCTAATTCCCCTTCAGGTCTGGAATTGAACCCATTCCTGTGGCTTCTAGCCAAACAAAAGATAGGCATATGAGGTGAACATTTATATGAGGTAGATACACTCCTTGGAGAGAACAATCATGGGAGAATACAAGGGCTGTGTATGTACAGGGAGACAGCTCAGGGGACAGGAGTGCATGGAGGGAAGGACACAGGGAAGAGGTAACTATGGGGAGGAAGTGGGAGGGGACCTATTGCATTGTGGGAAATTGTAGTTAATGTCATGAGACAAAGTGTATGTGAGCTGCTGTATGGAAAGTGAATTTGATCTGTAAACTTTCATCCAAATTACAATAAAAAAAAAGAAAGAAAAAAGTATTGGAAAACCTAAGGACCCCAATTTATGGCATAAATAGACTATCAAACATAACCCAAGATGTACAAATAGCAGAAGATAAAGTAGATAATTGGGACCTTCTAAAAATTAAATTTTTATGTGCTTCAAAAGACTTCTCCAAAAGAGTGAAAAGAGAATCTACAGATTGGGAAAAAATATTTGGTAATGATGTATCTGACAAGGGACTTATCTCTAAAATTTATAGAAAATTCCAACACTTCAACATCAAGAAGACAAACAATCCAATTAAAAAATGGGCAGAAGATATGAACAGACACTTCACCAAAGAAGATATTCAGGCAGCTAACAAACACATGACAAAATGTTCGAGATCATTAGCCATTCCAAAGCAAACCAAATTCACTGCCATCAAGTCAATTCTAACTCATAGTGACCACCTTTGGGTTTCCAAGACAGTAAATCTTTATGGAAGTAGATTCCCCAGTCTTCCTACCACTGAGTGGCTGGTGGGTTTGAACTGCTAACCTTTTGGTTAGTGGTCAAATGCCTTAGGCATAATGCATCAGAGCTCCTTCGTGAGTCATTAGAGAGATGCAAATCAAAAGAACAATGAGATACCATCTCACTGCAGTACTAATAGCAAAGTTCAACAAGACAGAAAATAACAAATGGTGGTGATGATGTTGAGAGATTAGGACTCTCATAGACTGCTGGTGGAACTGTAGAATGATACAACCACTATGGAAATCAGTGTAGCGATTTCTGAAAAAGTTGGAAATAGACATACCATTTGATCCAGCCATCCCATTACTAGGTATATATCCTGAAGAAGTGTGAGGCAGGACATGAATAAATATATGCACACTAACGTTCACTGCAGCAGTATTCACAAAATAGCAAAGAGATGGAAACAACCTAAGTGCTCATCAACAGAAGAATGAACAACCAAACAATGGTACTTACACATAGTGGAATACTATGCAACACTAAAGAATAATGTAGAATCTGTGAAACACCACATAATATGGATGAACTTGGAGGACACTGTGTTAAGTGAAATAAGTCAATCACAGAAGGACAAATAATGTATTTGTTCATTACTGTAAAAAATCAAGGAAAGTTTTTGTAGTAGTTAAGGTTGTGTGTCAACTTGGATGGACCTGGCTGAGTGGCTGGGCAGCTGGTGGTGGTTATTCCCCATGATGAGACTGGCAATCAACTCCATGGGATCTACCACAAGCAGCTGAGTAGCTGCTTTAGGGATGTAGTCTGCTTCCCATATATAAGAAACAGCTTTGGGAATGGTCTCTAGCTTATGGCACTCTTGAACTCTACATGTAACTGAGTCATGGTTCAGCAGCCTGCCGTGCTCTGATGATGTTGGGACTTTCAATGGATTTGAATGAATGTCCTGCTGTGTGGTTTGGTAATATTGGGACTGTGCCTCGTTACTTGTTGATCTTGGGTTTGTCAGCCTCAGCAGCCAGCAGCTGTCTGCGTGAAGAAAAGCCTCCAGCTTCAGTGGGCCAGGAGCAAGAAGAAGAACTGATGCTGAAGGTTGAGGGGCTTTGACCCAGCCCCTAGAGCCTGGCAGTTTGAACTTGGACTTCTGGCTACCTAAAGTGTAAGAGAATAAACTCCTGTTTGTTCTATCCATCCCATTTGTGGTATATTCCTGTCAGAGCAGCACTAGATAACTAAAACAGGTTTATATATGGAAGGAAACTTTGTTGGTACCAGGGAGGGGAGGGGAGAGAAGGTAACACTGCTAGACAAGTATTTATTTGAGTGAAGGGAAAGGCAATATACCAAAAGTGAGTGACCAACAAAATAACACTAAGGAGACAGAAGACACAGAGAGGAGCACAAGAGATACAAACAACAAAGATAAACCCTTTTACATATACAATACTACATTAACAGTGATAACAAACATTAATCTACAGGTAAATAGATGGGTAGACAGGCTGAATGATCAGGTATAGCTAAACAATAGGGAATATACCCATGACCATATATAAGGTTGGCAGATGAGATTTCTACATACATATTTGTATATGCTGTAAGGATGTTAATAAAACTAGAACCAACAGGGGACAAAGTTAAGATCGCTTCTTAGGCACAGGCAATGACCCTGATGGAGCAAATTGTTGGACCTATGGGCTCGTGACCATGGTCATGGGGCACATCAAGCTCAATGGCATACTACACAAAAACATTGCTCTATATCCTACTTTGGTGAGTAGCAATTGGGGTCTTAAAAGCTTACAAGCAGCCATCTAGATGCAGCAATGGCTCTCTCCTCATCTAGAGCAAAGAAGTATAAAGAAAACCAAAGATGTATGGAAACAATTAGTTCAAGGGACTAGTTGACCATGCAGATCTCAACCTATATGACCATGAGAGCAGAAGAACTGGATGGTGCAGGAGATCCTGAACAGAGTGGGAGAACAATGTGGAACTAAACTCAAAACCATAAAAAAGACTAGATTTACAGATTAGATAGAGCCTGGTGAGACCCCTGAGACTATGGACCCTAGTTACTCTGCAGGTCTGGAATTGAACTCATCCCATGGCTCCCAGCCCAACAACAGACAGGCAAATAGGGTGAACATTTACATCAGTTAGATTCATTCCTTAGAACGATCAGTCATGGGAGAACAGGAAGGTCAGTATTTGCACCTGGAGGTAGCTCAGGGAACAGGAATGCATAGGAAAGAAGGACACAGGGAAGAGGTAACTACAGGGAGGAAGTAGGAAGAGAATTGTTATATCATGGGGAGTTGCAGTCAATGTCATGAAACAAAATGTGTATGAACTGCTGTACGGAAAATGACTTTGCTCTGTAAACTTTCACCCAAATCAAAAAAAAGAAAAATTCCAGGGACGTTCAGGCTATTCTAAAAAAAAAAAAAAAAGAAAGTTTGGAAGCATAAATTTTGTCTGAAATTAAATTTACACCATCAGACAAGTTAATAGCAGTTAAAGTGAGGATGACTTAAGGCACCTACTGATGAAGGTTTGAAGAATACAGTCTGCAGTATGGATTACGTCTCAATATAAAGAAAACAAAA
>NW_006925069.1:878-2892 GCF_000298275.1 Orycteropus afer afer | reverse complement strand
TGATAGCTGATTTGCTAGAGGCTTTACAACTGCCTGCTCAATGAATCAGTAATTCATTGTAGAACTCACACAGGGCAGAACAATAAAATTAAAGGCAATGATTTTGTTGATAGTGCCGTGAAGGCCACAGTTAAACCATAGCAGGCCCCAAACTTGAAGCCCTGTTTTTAATATAGCAGGAAACTTTATTCATTTCCAAAAGTATACTTTACAGAAGGAAATGGACAATTAGATTTTAAAAATGTGCTAAAAAATCCTACTGGACTATGGGAATTACCTGATAAAATAATTCCTGTACCATAGGCCCTGTTTGCTTGGCTAAGTGGTGTGTCATCAACAAAATCATGAGTAAGAATTTTAAAGTCAAAGATCTCTAGGTGACACAAATGGCTCATGTTTGACTACTAACTTTAAGGGAAGTGTTTCGAACCTACCTTGGAAGACAGCCTTGGTGATCTACTTCTGTTAAGATTATAGCCAAGAAAACGCTGTAAAGCAGTTCTGTTCTCTAACACATGCAGCCACTGTGAGCTGGAATCAATTCAATGGCAATTAACAACAAAGACTTTATTATGATCTACCAGAGAGATGGAATTATTCACAACATATTTATCAGAAGAATTCTTTGTAGGATACTCCTAAGTTAATTGTAGGAAACTTCCCCAATCAACTTTACTAGGAACCTGGTGTCAGATTTCATAGAGTTAATGTCTGTGGAAAGTTAGAGATCATCTACTAATGGTGTGTATCTTTGGGTGACCAGATGTCTTCCTTTCTCATGTACTAATTCTCACTTTTGGAACTCCAGAACGTATTAAATTAGATAGCTGAAGTAATTTTATTTCTACTCTTGTCCAGGAATTATGCAAATATTTGGAGGTTCTGATAAACTATTATACACCCAGCTGACTTCATGCTTCCTGTGTGAAGCCACAAAGGACTTAAAACTTAAGTTTTCCAAAGTAATTGATTTTGGTATGGAACTAATCCTAAAGGAGATATTCTAGGAAACCTACTGTTACTCTCACAGCCTAACTCACTGTCCCATTCAAGGCAGTGGTTATTTCAATTACATTAAAAGTTATATTTTATTAGAAAACAAACCTGTTATTTGTTGAATAATTTGGAATTAGACTACATGGGATAGTGTTATGCTGAAAAAAAAATATCTTACAATGCTCTAGAGGCACTTACATGTATAGTATGTATAGTCCAATAGCAATTAATGATAAAACAGCTCCAAGATAACATAATTAGTTCAGAATTACAGGAATGTTCATATATATGGAAACAATTGGGTACTGGGAATATGGATGATTGTCTTAATTACCTAGTGTTATAGTAACACAAGGAGACCTGGTGGTACAGTGATTAAGTGCTTACTGCTAACTGAGAGGTTGATGGTATTGTAGAGCTTAATCATGGTGTCTGCTTAAAGTGAAAACAAAGAGTTTTATTAATAGAGAAAACAGTTCTCAAACTGAGAACACAGAGTTGAAAGACTCTTAACGTAGTGCTCCACAGGATAAAGAAGGCAAAAGTTTTTCTTGATCTAGTACAGAAAACAAGTGCATGTGGTTATAATCATGGTGACTTGGAATTATAAATAGCTGTGAGGCAATGACCAGAAAACCCCAAATCCACTGCCATCAAGTCAATTTGACCTTATAGAGACCCTGTAGGGCTGAGTTGAACTGCCCCATAAGGTTCCCAAAGTTAACAAATCTTTACAGAAACAGACTGCTTTGTCTTTCTCCTGTGGAGTGGCTGAGGGGTTTGAGCTGCTGACTTTCCATTAGTAGTCAAGTGCTTAACCCCTTGCAGTGTAGTAAATTACTTAGTGTGGCTTTTCTACCCATAAGTCTTTGTAAACTCCAAGGTGGGATTTGCTATGAGCAACTGAGGAGCTCTTGATTGTAAATGTTATCCACCTGGGTTATTCTGTGGGCGTGGCACAACGCAATGTTAAGGGAGGCTCACTTTCAGGTGCTTAGAATACTGTTGTTATGATTGG
>NW_006925069.1:0-543 GCF_000298275.1 Orycteropus afer afer | reverse complement strand
TGAGTTCTGTGTGGCCACTGCAGTGAATTATCGAACCCAGGAGAGAGGTGGTGGATGCTTTGGGAGGAACAGTTGGAGAAAGGGCTGGAGGGAGGTAGCATGCCTGGCCTGGCAGGAATAGGCCTTGGGCTATTGATAGTGATTGTGTCTTCCTATTGTGGGATTAGAGGTCAGAAGATGTGGCCTCCCTGCCCTTTTTGCACCCCTGCACCACTAGGGCCCTATATTGTTGTTAAGTACCATCAAGTCAGTTGCAACTCATAGCAACCCCACATGCAACAGAGCAAAACACTGCCAAGTCCTGCACATCCTCACAATTGTTGCAGTATTTGAACCCATGGTTACAGCCGTTGTGCCAATCTATCTCGTTGAGGATCTTCCTCTTTCTCATTGACCCTCTACTTTACCAGTAATAATGTCCTTCTCCAGAGTCACTCCTGATAACATCTCTGTGATAGTTGGAGCTGTGTGTCAACTTGGCTGGACCACAATTCTGTGTGGTTTAAGCAGTTGTGATGTGGTTATTCCCATGATGGGATCAGA
>NW_006925068.1:10736-11341 GCF_000298275.1 Orycteropus afer afer | reverse complement strand
TGTTGGTTTTGCATAAATGCCTTTTATTATGTTGAGGAATGTCCCTTCTATTCCTATTTTGCTGAGAGTTTTGATCAGAAATGGGTGTTGGATTAAGAAATGAAATTTTAAAAATTCCTTTAATCAAATGAGAATGAAAGCACAGCATATCAAAATCTTTGGAACACAGAAAAAGCAATGATCAGAAGACAATTTATAGCAATAAATGCACACATCAAAAAAGAAGAACAAGCCAAAATCAACACTTTAAACCAACATCTCCAACAATTAGAAAAAGAACAGCAAGAAAAGCCTGTAGTCACCAGAAGAAAGTTTACGATAGATTTGAGCAGAAATAACTGAAACCAAAAATAGAAAGACAAAAGAAAAATCAACAGTACTAGAAGTTAGTGTTTTGAAAAGATTCATAAAACTGACAAACCATTGGCAAATTATAACAGGAAAAGAGGGAGAGAATACAAATAACGTGAATAAGAAATGAAATGAGCAACATCACAACAGAATCAAATGAAAGAAAAGGATAATATCAGGATACTATGAACTGTTTAAGCATAGGTACTGAAACAAGGCGGGCTTGTGCTTACTCACTGATCTGCACTGAACAC
>NW_006925068.1:0-6842 GCF_000298275.1 Orycteropus afer afer | reverse complement strand
ATGAAGAACTGTACTCCAACACATTTGACAATCTAGAAGAAATGGACAGATTTCTAGAAACACATTACTTACCTAAAGTAACACAGACTGAGGTGGAAAAGTTGAACAGCTGCATAACAAAAGAAGAAATGGAACAGGTCATGAAAAAATTACCAACAAAATAATTCCTGGCCCAGACAATTTCACTGGAGAATTCTACCAAATAGTTGGAGAAGAATTGACACCAACCCTACTCAAACTATTCCCAAACATAGAAAAGGATGTAATCCTCCCAAATTCATTTTATGAAGCAAGTATAACCTTGATACCAAAACCAGGCAAAGACATAACTCAAAAGGATAACTACAGACTAATTTCCCTCATGAATATGGATGCAAAAATCTTCAATAAAATCCTACCCAATAGACTCCAACAACATATCAAAAAAAATAATTCATTATGACCAAATATGGTTCAAACCAGGTATGCAAGTATGGTTCAACATAAAAGAACATTCAGTGTCATCCATCACATAAATAAACTAAAAAAAAAAAAAAAAAAAAAAAAGATCATATCAATTGTTTCAGAAAAGGCATTTGATAAAATCCAAAACCTGTTCCTCAAAAAAAAAAAAAAAAAAAAAAACCTCAGCAAAATAAGAATAGAAGGGACATTCCTCAACATAATAAAGGGCAGATATTAAAAACCAGCAGCCAATCTTATTCTCAATGGAGGCAGACTGAAACCATTTCCCTTGTAAACAGGAACCAGACAAGGATGCCCTCTACCACCACTTCTACTCACTGTATTGGAAGTCCTAGCCAGGGCAATAAGCCAAGAAAGGGAAGTCAAAGGCATCCAGATTGGTAAGGAAGAACTCAAACTATCCCTATTTGCTGACGATATGAACTTATACCTAGAAAACACAAGAGACTCAGTAAAATAATAATAATAATCACCAGAACTAATTGAGAGATTTAAAATAGTGGCATGATACGAGATCAACATCCAAAAAAACAGTTGGATTCCTCTGCACTAGCAAAGAAATAGCTGAAAAAGAAATAAGGAAATCAATACCACTGACAATAGCTACCAAAAAAAAAAAAAAAAAAAACCACCTTTGGCAATAAATTTTACCAGGGACACAAAAGACCTGTACAAAGAAAACTACAAAAGACTACTTCAACAATCCATAAGATATCTGCATAAATGGAAGAACATATCATGCTCATGGATAGAAAGATTGAACATTGCAAAAATGCCAATTCTACCCAAAGCAATCTATTCATTCAATGAAATCCCAATCCAGATCTGATCAACATTCTTTAAGGATATGGAAAAAACAATCATTAACTGTAGTAGTTAAGTTTGTGTGTCAACTTGGCTAGGCCTCATTGAGTGGCTGGGTAGTTGGATGTAGTATTCCCCAAGATGAGAGTGGTAATCAACTCCATGGTGGAATCTACTGTGAGCAACTGAGTAGCTGCCTTTGAGTATGTGGTCTGCTTCCTGTATGTATATAAGAAACAGCTTTGGGAATGGTCTCTGCCTTATGGCATGCTTGAACCCTGAATGTAGCCGTGTCATTGTTCAGCAGCCTGCCATGCTCTGCCGACCTTGGGACTTTCAATGGACTTGAGTTAATGGCCTTCCCTGTGGTTTTGTGAAATCTTTGCTGTGCCTACTGACTTGTCTATTTTGGACTTTTCAGACTCAACAGTCAACAGATGTGTGAGTGCAGAGACCCTCTAGCTCCAGTGGGCCAGAAGCAGGAGGCTGAGCTGAATGAAGCCCAAGGATGAGGGACTTTCACACAGCCCCTAGAGCCTGGCACTTTGATCTCCGACTTAAAGCCTCCAAACTGTAAGGGAATAAACTCCTGTTTGTTAAGGCCATCCCATTTGTGGTATGTTCTTGTCAGAGCAGCACTAGATAACAAGAACACTAACTTTATATGGAATAGAAAGAGACCTCAGGTAAGCAAAGAACTATAGAAGAAGAAGAACAAAGTAGGAGGCCTCACACTCATGGATCTCAAAACCTGCTATGCAGCCACAGTATTGAAAATTGCCTCATATTGGTACAATGACAAACACATAGAACAATGGAATAGAATTGAGAACCCAGAAATAGATCCATCAACCTATGGTCAGCTGATCTTTGAAAAAGGGCCAAAATCTTTCAAATGGGGAAGAGATTGCCTAACAAATGGTGCAGGCAAAACTGGATATCTATTTGCAGAAAAATGAAACAAGATGTGTACCTCACACCTCACAAAAAAAAAAAAAAAAACCAACTAACTCCAGTGGGATCAAAGACTTAAATGTGAAACTTAAAATTATGAAGTTCCTCAAGGAAAAACTAGGGTCCTTAACTTATGGCATAAACAGACTATCAAGCATAACCCAAAATGCACAAACAGGAGAAGAAAAACTAGATGAATGGGATCCTCTAGAAATTAAAATTTTATGTGCTTCCAAAGACTTCTCCCACTCCTCGGAAGGAAGGTTGGGCAATCTACTTCTGTAGTGATACAGCCTCAGAAACCCAAGGAGGGGTCGCTATGAGTCGAGTCCAACTTGTTGGCAAACAACGACAACAAAGACTTCTCCCAGAGTCAAAACCTACAGATTGGAAAAAATTTATTTGGCAACAACATATCTAAGGACTTATGTCTGAAATTTATAGAAAACTCCAACACCTTAAGAACAAAAAGACAAATAATACAATTTAAAAATGGGCAGAAAACATGAATAGACACTTCATCAAAGAGGATATTCAGGCTTCCAGCAAACACATGAAGAAATGTTCACTATCATTAGCTATTAAACCAAAACACGAACTCACTGCCATTGAGTCAGATCCGATTGATAGCAATACCCCTCGGGTTTCTAAAGTGTTATCACTGTGGAAGTAGATCACCCAACTTTCCTTCCAAGGAGTGGCTTGTGGCTGGTTAGGAGTCAAATGCCTCAGGCACTACACCACCAGAGCTCCTATATCATTGTTGTTGTTGTTGTTATGTGCCGTCGAGTCGGCCCCACTCATAGCGACCCCTCCTTGGGTTTCCGAGGCAGTATCACTACGGAAGTAGGATTGCCCAACCTTCCTTCCGAGGAGTGGCTGGTGGGTTTGAACCGCCAGCCCTCTGGTTAGCAGGCAAGTGTCTTAGCCACTATGCTACCAGAGCTCCTCCTATATCATTAGAGACATGCAAATCAAAACAATGAGACACCATCTTGCCCAGCACTACATGCAAAGTTCAACAAGACAAAAAATAACAAATGCTGGCAAGGATGTGGAGAAATTTGGACACTCATACACTGCCAGTGAGAGTGTAAAATGATACAACCACTGTGGAAAGAAGTATAGCCATTCCTTCAAAAAGTTGGGAGTAGAAATACCATTTGACCCAGCAATCCCATTACTAGGTATATCCTAAAGCAGTAAGAGCCAGGACAAGAACAGATATATGCACACCCATGTTCATCATAGCACAATTTATAATGGCAAAAAGATGGTAACAACCTAGGTGCCCATCAACAGAAGAATGGATAACTGAACTATGATACATACACACAGTGGTTGTTGTTGTTGTTTTTCCGTCGAGTCGGCAACTATGCAAACCTGAGGAATAACAGAATCTGCAAAACACCTCATGACATGGATGAACTTGGAGGACATTATACTGAGTGAAATAAGTCAATCATAGAAGGACAAATATTGTATTAGTACATTATTATCAAAAGTCAAGGAAATGTTTCTATATGGAAGGAAATTTTCTTTGTTGGTTACCAGGGGTGTGTGTGTGGGGGGGAGGAAACACTGTAAGACAGGTGGACACAAGTATTGATTTGGGTGAAGAGAAGGGCAATGTACCAAATGTGAGTGATCAACACAGTGGCATTGAGGAAGAAGAAGACATAAAGAGGTGCATGGTAGGTATAGATAACAAAGATGAACCCTTCAGTACATACAGTACTGTGTTGTCATTGATGGCGAACATTGATATGGGTGGATAGATGGGTGGGCAGGCTGAATGATTAAGTATGTTTATGCAGGGGGGAGTGTGCCCATGACCATGTATAGGGTTGGTAGACAATGTTTCTACAAGTGTATTTTTATGTTCTGTAAGAATTTCCAGGTATATACAGCTGACAAGGGATAAAATTTTAGTCACTCTTGACCACAGCCAGCTACCCCAAGGGAGCAAGCAGTTGGACCTATGGGCTTGGGACCATGTTGCAGGGGACATCAAGCCCAACTGGCATAATTATACTACAAATAAACATTGTTCCGCATCCTACTTTGGAAAGTTGCGCTGGGATCTTAAAGCTTTCAAGTGACCATCTACATGCAATGATGGGTCTCTCCTCTTCTAGAGCAGAAGAATGAAGAAAACCAAAGACACATAGAAACAATTAGTCCAAGAGACTGGTACACCATGTGATCCTCAGCCTATGAATTAGATGGTGCCTGGCTACCACTGTCAACCACTAGGAGGGGGATCTATATAGGAGATCATGGATAGAGTGGGAGAACAATGTGAAACAAAATCAAAACCATAAGAAAAAGAAAAAAAGAGACCAGGTTTGCTGGTCTGATAGAGGCTGGTGGAACCACTGAGATAATGGCCCCAAGTTGCCCTTTAAGTCTGGAATTGAACCCCCTCCTGTGGCTGCCAGCCAAACAAAAGACAGGCATTATGAGCTGAACATTTACATTAGGTAGATACACTCCTTGGAGAGATCAATCATGGGAGAATAGAGGGGCTGTGTATGCACAGGGAGACTGTGGGGGCAGGGGGCAGGAGTGTGTGGGAGGGAAGGACACAGGGAAGAGGTAACTATGGGAGGAGGTGGGAGGGGAGCTGTTCCATTGTGGGAAGTTACAGTCGATGTCATATGACAAAGTGTATGTGAGCTGCTGTAAGGCAAGTGAATTTGTTCTGTAAACTTTCACCCAAATCCTAATAAAAATTAAAAACAACAACAAAAATTAACCCTAAAACTTTTTAGTTAGAAACTGTTTGCCTAAGTGAAACGTTTTTGGTTGCCTGGGAAACTTGGATGAATTGGCTGTCCAATGTTTCTTCTTAAGGCTTTATATCTATATCATTATAATAAAAGAAATATTTCTTAAGAGCATTTTACTTAATGTATCTGTGTCAAAACCCCCTTTCTTGGGCTATATTCCTTCCACATCTTGGATTGACTGCAGAGAACACATTCCCTTAGTTATTTTTGGTTGTTTAACCAGATAAGGGACCCAAAGATAGGCATCTATGAAAAACCTGATGTAATTTTGCTAAGAACTGCATAAACTTGAGTTTAATTTTGGCATTTACCCCTTTGCACACTAAAAGTTAGTGCTCTAGAAAGGTTAATGAAACTGACAAGCCTTTAACTAGACTAACCAAGAAACAAAGATAGAAGATACAAATTGCCACAATCATAAATGAAATGGAACACCACTACTGTTCAAAGAATTGATAATATGAAATGTGGCTTAGGTGTTCCTATTGGAGAAATAGACTAGCCAGTACGATACTGAAGAATAAAGTGGGAAGAATGATATAAGTCAATTTCAAGACTTGCTGTGAAAGCTGTGATGGTGATATACCAATCACACTCTGTTCATCTGTTATCACATCAGTTTTTATAGCACCAGCCATATTTTACTTTCCATAAGAGAAAGGACCAGGTTTGTATAATTCACTCTAACATTGCTACCATCTGTCACAGTTTATAATTCATAAACTAATAATCCAATAGAGTGGATTATTATTTTTTATTGTGATTTGGGTGAAGATTTACAGAGCAAATTCACTTTCCATACAGTAGTTCACATACACTTTGTCTCATGACATTGACCACAATTTACCACAATGCAATAGCTTCCCTCCAACTTCCTCCCCATAGTTACCTCTTCCCAATGTCCATCCCTCCATACACTTCTGCCTCCTGAGCTGTCTCCCTGTGCATAAGCAGCCCTTCTTTCTCCCATGATTGTTCTCTCCAAGGAGTGTATCTACTTGAGATAAATGTTTAACTCATATGCCTGTATTTTGTTTGGCTGGAAACCACAGGTGTTGGTTCAATTCCAGACCTGAAGGGCAGCTAGGGGCCATAGTCTCAGTGGTTCCACCAGGCTCTATCGAAACAGCAATCCTCACCTTTTTTTTTTCTGCAAATGATTTTGAGTTTTATTCCACATTGTTCTCCCTCTCTATCAAGGGTCTCCAACATAGATCCCCTTCCAAGTAGATGACAGTGGTAGCCTAGTACCATCTAGTTCTTCTGGTCTCATAGTTGTATAGGCTGCAGATTGGATGGTGTACAAGTCACTAGGACTAATTGTTTCCATGAATTTTGGTTTTCTTAATTCTTCTTTGCTCTTGATGAGGATAGACCCATCGTTGCATCTACATGGAAGCTTGCTAGCTTTTAAGATACCAGTCGCTACTCACCAAAGTAGGAGGTGGATCAATGTTTTGTATAGTATGTTATGCCAATTGAGCTTGATGTCCCCTGCGACTACAGTGGTCCCAAGCCCGCAGGTTCAACTACTCGGTCTCTCTGGGTAGCTGGCTGTGACCAAGCAGTTACCACAACCTTGCCCCTTGTCAGCTCTACTATACACCTGGGAATTCTGATAATTCACATAAACTTATCAGACTATTGTCTGTCAACCCTATATATGTTCTTGGATACCCTCCCCATTTCATAGACATACCTAATTGTTTAGCGTGTCCACCTATGTATCCACTCATATACCCATGTTTGCCTTCACTGAAAACACAGTACTGTATGTGCAAAAGGGTTCATATTTGTTGTCTGTACCTCCCATGTACCTCTCTATGT
>NW_006925067.1:11413-12138 GCF_000298275.1 Orycteropus afer afer | reverse complement strand
CCTGGTTTTGGTATCAAGGTTATGCTTGCTTCATAAAATGAGTTAGGGAGGATTCCATCCTTTTCTATGTTTTGGAATAGTTCAAGTACAATTGGTATCAGTTCTTCTCTGAATGTTTTGTAGAATGCTCTGGTGCAACTGTCTGGGCCAGAACTTTTTTTAGTTCAATTTCTTCTTTTGTGATGGGCCTGTTCAACTTTTCTACATCAGTCTGTGTTAGTTTAGGTAAATGGTGTGTTCTAGAAATCTGTTCATTTCTTCCAGATTTTCAAATTTTTTGGAGTACATTTCTTCATAATATCCTGATATTATCCTTTTTATTTCAGTTGGTTCTGTTGTGATGTCACCCTTTTCATTTCTTATTCATGTTATTTGTATTCTTGCCCTCTTTTCCTTTGTTAAATTTGACAGAGGTTTGTCAATTTTATTTATGTTTTCAAAAAACCAACTTCTGGTCCTATTGATTTTTTTCTCTTGCCCTTCTATTTTCTGTTTCATTGATTTCTGCTCAAATCTTCATTATTTCCTTTCTTCTGGTGACTGTAGGCTTTTCTTGCTGTTCTTTTTCTAATTGTTGGAGATGTTGGTTTAAAGTGATGATTTTGGTTGGTACTTCTTTTTTGATGTGTGCATGTATTGCTATAAATTGGGCTCTGATCATTGCTTTTGCTGTGTCCCATAGATTTTGGTATGTTGTGTTTTCATTCTCGTTTAATTCAAGGAAT
>NW_006925067.1:8600-9268 GCF_000298275.1 Orycteropus afer afer | reverse complement strand
GATTTTCTCAGTGGTTTTATTTTTCTCTTCCTGTTCTGGAATTCCAGTGATATGTAGATTATTTCTTTTGATGGTATCCCACATGAACTTTCTTCATTTTGTTTTGATTTTTTTACTGACTGATGCCTTTCTAAAGAAGTGTTCAGGTATTTGTCTTCAATCATTAATTCTGTCTTCCATTGCATGAATTCTACCCCTTTGCCCTTCTAATGTGTTATCTAACAATTTAGTATTAATCTTCTGGATTTCTATCTGTATATTTAGAATCATTTCTAATTTTTCATTTATTTTTGTCATTTTGTTCTTGTATTTTCTTCCAAAATTCTTCCAAGGTTTTTTCTGTGTTTTCTTTGGTCTGTCTCTCAATCCTTTGAAGATAACTAAATATGATTCTTTTGAATTCCTTATCAGAGTTCCAATGCTGCTTCTTTCTCAGGGATGTGTTCTGGGTCTGTAACCTCTTCGCTTATTTCTACCACTTTTTCTTGCTTCTTTGTGCAGACTGTGATGGTCTGTTGTTTCCGAGGCATCATGGCGTCATTGTATTTAGATCTCTGTTAATTGTTTGTGAAGAGCAGGCAAGGGTGATTCAGGCTCTTCTTGGTGGTTTTTTATCGTTTGCCCATTGGTAGAGAAGGAGGTGCTGGCTCTTGCTCAGTAAGTGAAGT
>NW_006925067.1:4855-8007 GCF_000298275.1 Orycteropus afer afer | reverse complement strand
GTGTGTTTTATTTTATTATTGATTCAGGTGTGTTGTGTCGCTCTGCTGTTTTCTTTGTGATGGTGGAATCACTGTGTGTAGTGTGGATATGTGTTTCTGTTTTTTGTAAAGAGGGTTTAGAGTTTGAAGTGGGAGGTTTTATGGTAATTGGTTGAATATGGTTTCTTTTGTTGAATGAGTGAAGTTATTGTCGGCGAAGGTGGAAATAGAAATAGGAAAGTTTGGTGTTGCTAGGGTTGGTTTCTAGGGCTTTGAGCAGGCTATTATTGATGATATATTTATTTGCAAGACTGCAGCTCAACCTCAGGAAAGATTCCTATTGTTAGAGGGTCACAAATTTCTGCCAATCTCAGGCACACTCAAAGACCCCGCCTCCGCGGTCCCACAGCACCAAAGCGTGGCTCCAAGGCAGAATTCATGGGACTGAGCTCAGCTGTAGTTTTTTTGCTGTCTGTGCCCCATCTGCCCGTGTTGCTGACGCAATCCTGCCAGACTGGTAATTGTCGGCTCTGGAGTTTGTCTGTGATACCGCCCACTGTGGCGCCAAAGATGCATGCAATTTTAGCTGTGGTGGAGTCAGGGGAGTACCTGCTAGTGACCTGCGGTCCTGATAACCATGGCAAAGAAAAGCACAGTGTCTCGCAGTCTGACTCAAGCCCGCTCTGTGTTCCACTGGGAGGAGAGGGAGCTAACCTTTCTGGTGCAGCAGTGAGATCTCCGCCTGTATCTCAGCAGTGGTGCCTGTGTCCTTGTGCACTCAGACCACCCAAATTACCAATAAATCAGCTGCTGGAGGCAGGTCTCTGCCACTGCCCGCTGGAATATTGTAGTGGTCACTAGTAAGCTGCTATAAGGTGACTTCGTTCTTGGCTCAGGAATCTCAGTGGCTGTCCTTGCCTGGCAGACAGTGACTGCCCCAGAAAGGTTTCCAGTGGTCTCTCTCGGGTGCCCGTCTGTCTTCTGGCAGTAGCTCTTTCCCAAATAATCTCCCTGTGCCTTTCCTCTAATTCTGGTCTTCTGTGTTTGGTGTACTCTCATTCAGTGAGCTGTTCAGAGCACCAAAGTTCCTAATTCAAACTGTTGTACCTAGTTTTCAAAGTCCTTAGATGCCAGAGGGGGGAAAAAAGCATGCTGCTCACTGGTGAGACTCCATTTTGAATTGATTTACATCTCTTTCATGGGCTAATAATCACAAACATTTCTTCATGTGTTTGTTAGCCACCTGAATGTCTTCTTTGGTGAAGTGTCTGCTCATGTCTTCTGCCCATTTTTAAATTTGATTGTTTGTGTTTTTGTTGTTAAGGTGTTGAAGTTTTCTCTAAATTTTAGGAATTAGTTCCTTGTTCGATATGTCATTGCCAGTTTTTTTTTCCCAGTCTATAGTTTCTTTTTTCATTCTTTTGATGAAGTCATTTGATGCACATAAATGTTCAGTATATAGGAGATCCTAGTTGTCTAGTTTGTCTTTTGCTATTTGTACATGTTTACTTTCTTTGATAGGGTGTTTATGCCATGTGTTAGGGCCCCTAAGTTTGCCCCTATTTATTTACTTGATAATCTTTATGGTTTTTGGTTTTATGTTTAGGTCTTTGACCTATCTTGAGTTAGTTTTTGTATATTTACAGTTAGTTTTTGTATATTTATTTGTGTGAGATAATAGATTCTCTTTCATTTTTTTTTGCAAATGGATATCCAGTTTTGCCAGCACTATTTGTTAAAGAGATTATCTATTTTCCATGTAATTGGTTTCAACCCTTGGTCAAAGATTAGCTGTCCATAGTTGTATAGATCCACTTCTATGTTTTCAATTCTGTGCCATTGGTCTATGTTTCTGTCATCATACCAATACTAGGCTGTTTTGACCGCTAACTATATAGTAGATTTTGAGATCTGGGAATGTGTGGTCTCCTACTTTGTTATTCTTCTTTAGCAGTGCTTCGCTTATCCGGGTTCTTCTTCCTTTCCATATGAAGTTGGTGATTAGTTTTTCCATCTCTTTAAAGAATAATCATGGAATCTGAATTGAGATTGCATTATATCTGTAGGTTGCATTGGGTAGTATTGTCATTTTTACAGTGTTAAGTCTTCCTACCATGAGCATGGTATAGTCTTCCATTTATGTAGGTCTCTTTTGGTTTCTTCTAGTAGTGTTTTGTAGTTTTCCTTGTATGGGTCTTTTGCATCTCTGGTTAGATTTAATCCTAAGTACTTGATCTTTTGGGTGGCTATTGTAGAAGGTACTGTTTTCCTGATTTCCTTTTCAGAGTTCTCTTTATTAGTGTAGTGCAAGCCAACTGGTTTTTGTATGGTATCTTGTACCCTGCCACTTTGATAAATCCTTCTATTAGTTCCAGTAGTTCTCTTGTTTTAAATCTCTCAAATTTTCTATGTATAGAATCATATCATCTGCAAATAGATAGTTTAACTTCTTCTTTGCCAATCTGGATGAATTTTATTTCACTTTCTTGCCTTTTTACTCTGGCTAGGCCTTCCAATACAATATGGAATAGGAATGGTGATAAAGGACATTCATGTTCCTGTTTGCAAGGAGAATGTTTTCAGTCTATCTCTGTTGAAAATAACGTTGGCTATTGCTTTTGTGTTTATGCCCTTAATTATGTTGAGGAATTTCTCTTCTATTCTTATTTTGTTGAATGTTTTTATTAAGAATGGGTGCTGGATTTTGTCAAATGCCTTTTCTACAGAAATTGATAGGATCACATGGTTCTTTTCCTTTTTTTCCAATTTATGTGATAGATTACATTGATTGCTTTTCTAATGTTGAACTATCCTTGCACACCTTGTATGAATCCCACTTGGTTATGATGTATTATTGTTTTGACATATTGTTGGATTCTATGGTCTAGTATTTTGTTGATAATTTTGCATTAATATCCATGAAGGATAGTGTCTCTAAAACGAAAAAAAACCAGACTCACTGCCATCGAGTCAATTCCAACTTACCGGGACCCCAGTTGGGTTTCTGAGGCAGTAAATCTGGTTTTTTTTTTTTTTTAATTGTGATTTGGGTGGAAATTTACAGAGCGAATTCACTTTCCATATAGCAGGTCACATACACTTTGTCTCATGACATTGACCACAATTTACCACAATGTGATAACTTCCCTCCCACTTCTTCCTGATAGTTACCT
>NW_006925067.1:2959-4410 GCF_000298275.1 Orycteropus afer afer | reverse complement strand
AGATCGGATGGTGTACCAGTTGCTAGGACTAATTGTTTCCATAAATTTTTGGTTTTCTTCATTCTTCTTTGCTCTGAATGAGGAGAGACCACCGTTGCATCTAGATGGCAGCTTGCAAGCTTTTAAGATCCCAGTCGCTACTCACCAAAGTAGGAGGAGGAACAATGTCCTGTGCAGTATGCCATGCCAACTGAGCCTGATGTCCCCTGTGACTATGGTCCTGAGCCAACAGGTTCAACTACTCAGTCCCTCTGGGTAGCTGCCTGTGACCAAGCGGTGCCTTCAGTCTTGCCCCTTGTCAGCTCTACTATACACCTAGGAATTCTGATCATACGCGTGAGTTCTGGTAGTGTAGTGCCAAAGGCATTTGACTGCTAACCAGAAGGCTGGAGGTTCAAACCCACCAGCCACTCTTTGGAAGCAAGGTTGGGCAATCTACTTTTGTAGTGATACCACCTCGGAAACCCAAGGAGGGGTCGCTATGAGTCGAGTCTGACTTAATGGCACACAACAACAAAAAAACATGAACTTATAGGACCATTGTCTGCCAACCCTATGCATGTTCTTGGGTACACTCTCTGCTTCATAGACATACCTACTAGTTCAGCCTGTGCACCCATCTATCCACGCGTATACCCATGTTTACCTTCACTCACAGTATTGTATGTGGTAAAGGGTTCATCTTTGTTGTCTGTACCTCCCTTGTACTTCTCTATGTCTTTCTCTTCCTCAATGTCACCATATTGATTACTCACATTTGATACATTGCCCTTCTCTTTACCCAAATCAAAAGTTATCTCTATCTATCTAACAGTGTTTGCTATGCTCCCCTCCCACCACTGGTAACCAACAAAGAAAATTTCCTTCCATAGATAAACCTTTCCTTGACTTTAACAATAATGGACTAATATAATATTTGTCCTTTTTTTTATTGTGATTTGGGTGAAGATTTTTTTTTTCTTTAAAAAAAAAAAAAACTTTTTGTGATTTGGGTGCAAGTTTATAGAGCAAATTCATTTTCCATTCAATAGTTCATACACATTTCATTTTGTGACATAAAGGGCAACACCAGCAATATAACAGCTTTCTTCCGACTTCCTCCCTGTGGTTACATATTCCCCATGTCTTTCTTTCCTATGCATTCTTGCCTTCTGACCTTTCTCCCTCCACATACATGTGTTTTTATCCTTCATACTGAATAGTTTACTTTATATCTTCAAACACTTCTGGGGAAAAAAAAAACAGAACAAAACAAAAAAAACCTTTCCAGATTAACAAGACATTGTATTAAAGTTACAATTGATTTGGTTGAGTATTTTTCTTGTTGTTGCAAAACCCTCTATGTGTCCAGAAGAATGCTCTGAAACCATGCTATACCCCCTAGAAAACTATTGGTTAGATTTTGTTGTTGTTAAAATTAATATTTTGGGGTTTTGTTTCCTTCTATTATT
>NW_006925067.1:0-1744 GCF_000298275.1 Orycteropus afer afer | reverse complement strand
TTCCTTTTCATGGTATCCCACCTGAACCTTAGGCTTTCTTCATTTTGTTTTGATTTTTTTTCTGATTGATCCCTTTCCAAAGAAGTATTCAGGTATTTGTCTTCAATCTTATTAATTCTGTCTTCCATTGCATCAGTTATACTCCTTTGCCCTTCCAATGTGTTATCTATTTCTGACAATTTAGTATTAATCTTCTGGATTTCTGTGTGTGGATTTAGAATAATTTCTAATTTTTCATTTATTTTGTCATTTTGTTCTTGTAGTTTCTTCCAAAATTTTTCTTGTTTTTTTTTCTGTGTATTCTTTAGTCTGTCTCTCAATCCTTTGAAGATACCTACATATAATTCTACAGAGTTCCAGTGCTCCTTCTTCCTCAGGTATATATTCTCGGTCTGTATCCTGCTCCCTTGTTTCTACCACTTTATCCTGCTTCTTTGTGTGGACTGTGATGGCCTGTTTTCTCTGAGGCATCGTGGTGTTGTTTTATTTAGATCTCTGTTAAATGTTTGTGAAGAGCAGCCAAGGGTGATTCAGGCTCTTCTTGGTGGTTTTTTATTGTTGGCCTGTTGGTGGAGAAGTAGGTAGTGGTGCTCGCTCAGTAAGTGAAGTTGCAGGAGATGTGGGTGTAGTTGTGTCTTATGGGTCTGTTGCTGTCTCCCACTCAGTTAGACAAAAATTACAGTAGAACAACGATCAAAAACCTAAAAGCACCTGGACAAAAAACACACCAAGTAATAACACAGGAACAGTAACCGAAGAAAGGGAAAAAGAAGAAGAAAAAACAAGAAAACCTGCAATATCTGGGGTAGGACACTAAGAGAAAAAAGGTACAAAAGGAAGATAATGAAGAATAAAATATGAAAAATGCAAAAAGAAAAACAAGTAATGGAGTTAACCATGAGAAAAAAGGGGAAAAATAGAAAAAAAAACAAAAAAAACAAATTCAGTCTGGAACAGGGAAAAGAAAAAAAGCTGAAAACTAGGACCTGGGAGGGGAAGAATAAGAATAATAGTAAGAAGGACAAAAGTGTTAATAATACTAGATGTTATAAAACAGACAAATACAAGCAAACAAATCACCAGATAAAAGAAAGCAAAAAAGGAAAAAAAAAAAAATTTGGTGGAGGACAGGGCAGGGCACCCAGGCTCCGTCTGAGCACACAGACTGTGATGGAGTTCCTGTGGGTCCAGAAGGTGGGTGGGAGTGGGGGGATGGCCGCACCTCCGTTCACCAAGTGGGTGTGGGGTATACGGGTAATAAGAGGAATGTAGCACCTTTTTAGTCTTGCAGGTCCGGAGTGTCCTTGGGGTTGCTCAAAAGCAGAACCTCTTCTTAAGCCCCTGGAATCTTGGAGAGCGCTGTCTCTTTAAATATTGAAAATGGTCAAGCCACTTGTAACATTCAAAATGGCAGTGCCCTCTTTATTGGCAAAAGCCTTTCCCTTAACCTTCTCCGTTTATTCCCCAGCCACCAGAACAGTCCTATGTGCAGTCCCTGGCTAGCAGGGTGATTTTTAGGTTAATTCTTAGGTCCTACCACCACTCAGGAATCTCCAAGCTGTGCCATGCCGTCAGGATCGCTCAGGATCGCTGCCAGACCGCAGCTCTGTCTGTCTCCTTTTTTGGTATTTTCATGCAAATTCTTCTGCTAGTTGGGATTTAGTCCACTTCTATATCCTTCCCTTCAAGGCTCAGGGGTCCAGGATTATCTTCTGTGTCTGTGTTAATTGGTTTCCCTTTTCTT
>NW_006925066.1:10527-11814 GCF_000298275.1 Orycteropus afer afer | reverse complement strand
TTCCGAGGAGTGGCTGGTGGGTTTGAACCGCCAGCCTTCTGGTTAGCAGTCAAGTGCCTTAGCCACTATGCTACCAGAGCCCTCTTTGGCTCTCATAGACTTCTTTTAATTGTCTTCAACTTGAACTTGAACTTGCATATAAGCAGTTGATGGTCTGTTCTACAATCAGCTCCTGGACTTGTTTTGGCTGAAAATACTGACCTTTTCCATCACCTCTTGGGAGCTCTGGTGACATAGTGCTTAAGGTATTTAACTTCTATCCAGAAGTCTGGTGATTCAAACCCACCAGCCACTCCTTGGAAGGAAGATTGGGCAATCTACTTCCATAGAGATACTACCTTGAAAACCCAAGGAGGGGTCTCTATGAGTTTAATAGGCTCAACGGCAGTGAGTTTGGGTGTTTTGTTTATTCTTGCTACAGATGTAGTCAATCTGATTTCTGTGTACCCCATCTGTCAAAGTCCATGTGTATAACTTTCATTTGAGTTGTTGAAAAAAGGTATTTTCAATGAATAAGTCACTGGCCTTGCAAAATTCTATCATACGATCTCCAGCGTTTTCTATCACCAAGGCCATATTTTCCAAGTATCGGTGATTCTTCTTTGTTTCCAACTTTGCATTCCAATCACAAGCAATAGTCAGCACATCTTGATTGCCTGTTTGGTCTATTGCAGACTTCAGAAGTTGGTAAAAATCTTCAATTTCCTCATTTTTGGCTTTGGTGGTTGATGTGGAAATTTGAATAATAGTAGTATTAACTGGCCTTCCTCATAAAAAATTCAAAACTCCCTGCTGTTCCTCATAGGTGTATAGATATTATTAGATCACTGGCAGCACTGTACTTCAGGATAGGTCTTGAAACATTTTTTGTGATGACAAATGCCATGCCATTCCTCTTCAATTTGTCATTCCTGGCTTAGAGACCGTATGGTTATCTGATTCAAAATGGCCAAAACTGGTCCATTTCTGCTCACTGATTCCCAGGATATCAATCTTTATGCATGACATTTTATTTTTGACAACTTCCCATTTTCCTAGATTCATACTTCATACATTCCATGTTCCAATTATTAATGGATGTGTGCAGCTATTTGTCTCATTTTGAGTTGTGTCACATCAGCAAATGGAGGTCCCAAAAGCTCTACTTTATCTATATCATTAAAGTTGGCTCTATTCTGATGAGGCAGCTCTTTCCCAGTCATGTTTTGAGTGCCTTCCAACCTGAGGGACTCAACCTCCAGCAGTGTATTGGACAATGTTTCAGGGCTATTTATAAAGTTGCCCAAT
>NW_006925066.1:4808-6132 GCF_000298275.1 Orycteropus afer afer | reverse complement strand
CCATATGTCCCTGCCATCCTTGGCAAACAGAGCTTATTCTTAATTCCCTGGAATCTGAATGAGAATGCTGTCACTTTAAAATCCAAAATGGCCACCGCTTGTAAACATTCAAAATAGCTGCACCTTTCGGACAGCCAAAAATCCACAGCTCAGGTTGTGTCCCTCCTTGCTGTTTCCCTTCCTAGTCATAGGCCACCTGCACAGTTATCCCTGCAGCCCTTGGTGACCAGGGCTGATCTTTAGGTCAATTCTCAGTTCCTAATCCCACTTGGAAATATTCAGCCTCTGACTATCTCCATACTCTCTGTTTTTGTTCAGATGTTTCCACTAGTTGGTGCCTAATTCACTTCTGTATACTTCCTTTCAAATCTCAGGGCTCCAGGATTATCTTCTGTATCTGTCAATTGCTTTTTGTTTTCTTTGTTGAAGAAGGTCTGTGGAACTTGTCTGCCTATTCCACTATCTTACTAGAAGTCCTCTCCTATCTTTTTAACAACCTTTTGATTTCTTTGTGCATGATGTCTTTGATGTCACCCACAACTGAGCTGATCTTCAGTCATTAGTATTCAGTGCGTCAAATCTATTCTTGAGATGATCTCAAAATTCAGATGGGACATACTGAGGTTGGAATTTGGCTCTTGCAGATCTGTTTTAATTTTCTTCAGCTTCAACTTGAACTTCCATGTAAGTAATTGATGGTCTGTTCCACAGTCAGTCCTTGGCTGACTGATGATATTAATCTTCTCCATGGTCCCTCTCCACAGATGTACTAAATTTGATTTCTGTGTATTCCATCTGCCAAGGTCTACATGTATAGTCTCTGTCTATATTGTTGAAAAAGAGTATTTACAATGAATGAGTAACTCATCTTGCAAACTTCTATCCTATTATCTCTGGCCTCATTTCTATCACCAAGGGGATATTTTGCAACTATTGATGCTTCCTGTTCCAACTTCCCATTCCGATTTCCAGTAATTGTCAATTCATTTTGATTGAATGTTTGGTCAATTTCAGACTGCAGAGATTGATAAAGCTCATCAATTTCTTCATCATTGCCTTTAGAAGTTTATGTATAAATTTGAATAATAGTAGTATTAACTGGTCTTCCTTGGAACCCTGTGGATATTACCCTATCATCGACAGCTTTGTACTTCAGTATACATCTTGAAATGTTCTTTATGACAACAAATATGGTGCCATTCCTTTTCAGTTTGTCATTACTGGCATAGTACACAATATGATAGTCTGAATCAAAATGGCCAATACCCATCCATTTGAGCTCACTACTGCTTAAGATACTGATCTTTATGTGTTCCATTTCATT
>NW_006925066.1:2490-4173 GCF_000298275.1 Orycteropus afer afer | reverse complement strand
GTCAAAACATGATTCAAATTTTCTTCTAAATTTTTTAAACCTCTCCCTAAAAAGTATACCATATGTGATTATTTTTAGTCAGACTCTGAACTGAAGCAAAACCAGAAAATAAAGAGTTGATGAGGATGCTATCATTATACTCACTGCTGTTGAGTTGGTCCCAACTCATAGTGACCCCTCCTCAGATATCTGAGGTAGTATCTCTATGGAAGTAGAGTGCCCCATCTTCCTTCTGAGGAATGGCTGGTGGGTTTGAACTGCCAAACTTCTAGTTAGCAGTCAAATGCCTTAGGCACTATGCCATCAGAGCAGCATGTACAATATTTCAAGATAGCATCAAAGCCATACTCTCCTCTCTTAGGTTTGGACATTAAAGTCTCTAGACCTAAAAAAAATCAACCCCCTGAGTCCATTCTGACTCATGGAGATCCCACATGTTACAGAGCAGAACTGAGCTCCATAGTGTTTTCTTGCCTACCACCTTTATGGAAAGACTCCTGCTGGCCCACCCATTAAGCTCTGAACTGATAACCAAAATGTTGGTAATTTGAACCCACCCAGCATCTTTGTGGGAAAAAGAACAGGTGATATCTTCACATAAAGGGTACAGCCTAGAAAACTCTATGCACACAACTCTAGTCTGTTACATCAGACCACTATGAGTCAAAAATCCACTTAATGGCACACAATAACAACAACAATCTTTATGGAAACATATTTCTAGGGCTTTCTAAAAGAAGCCACTGGTTGGGTTTGTAGTTCCAACTTGTAGGTTAGCAGCTGAGCAAAACCACTTGAGCCACCCAGGGCCCTGATACCCCTAAAATAGTAGATAACTATGTTTCTGTGGGTCAGAGCCAAAGTAACAGTAGCTCCTCAACTTGGAATGTTATTACTTTCATTCCAAAAGAGCAATTATTATTATTATTGTTTAATTTTATTATGATTTGAGTGAAAGTTTACAGAGCAAATTCATCTTCCATACAGCAGCTCTCATACACTTTGTCTTATAACAATGACTGCAATCTCCCACAGTGCAACAACTCTCCTCCCACTTCCTCCCCATAGCCACCTTTTCCCTGTGTCCTTTCCTCCCATGCACTCCTGCCCCCTGAGCTGTCTCCCTCTGCATACACAGCCCTTTTATTCTCCTATAATTGATCTCTCCAAAGAGTGTGTCTGCCTAATGTAAATGTTCAGCCCATATGCCTGTCTTTTGTTTGGCTGGCAGCCACAGGAGTGAGTTCAATTCCAGACCTGACAGGCAGTTAGAGACCATAGTCTCAGTGATTCCACCAGGCTCTATCAGACCAGCAAACCTAATCCTATTTATTTATTTATTATGATTTTGAGTTTTGTTTCACATTGTTCTTCTACTCTATCCAGGATTTCCTACATAGATCTCCCTCTGACTAGTTGACAATGACAGCTGGGAACCATCTAGTTCTTCTGGTCTCATAGTCGTATAGGCTGAGGATCACATGGTATACAAGTTAGTTGGACTAATTGTTTCCATGAATCTTTGGTTTTCCTCATTCTTCTTTATGCTATATGAGGAGAGACCCATTGTTGCACCTAGATGGCCTTGCAAGCTTTTAAGATCCCAGTCACTACTCACTAGGATGTAGAACAATGTTTTTGTGTACTATGTTATGTCAATTGAGCTTGATGTCCCCTTTGACC
>NW_006925066.1:0-1360 GCF_000298275.1 Orycteropus afer afer | reverse complement strand
AATTTGTTGCCATAGAATCTTCTCCTTCTCATAGTGACCCCTCCTTGGATTTCCGAGGTGGTATTACTACAGAAGTAGATCACCCAATCTTCCTTCCAAGAAGTGGCTGGTGGGTTTGAACCACCAACCTTCTGGTTAGCAGTCAAGTTCCTTAGGTACTATGCCACCAGTGCTCCTATATAAATATATAAAGGCAAGAGGCAAGAAGGAGGGAAAGCTGGGGACAACAAGGGAGTAGGATATCCAGGTAAGGGAGGGAGACAGGCCCCAGCCAAAAGCAGGAAGGAGGGAAAGCTGAGAATGACAAGGGGGCAAGATCCAGGAAAGGGGAGGGTGGAGAGGTTTCTAGCACTGAGGGAGACAAAATTCTCTGTCAGTCTGTCCTACTGTGGTAGCTTGTATGTTGCTGTGAGGCTTGAGGCTGTGACACTGGTGTTTCAAATGCCAGTAGGGTTGCACATGGTGCACAGGTTTCAACACAGCTTACAGACTGAGACAGACTAGTAGGAAGGAAGAGGTCATCCATTTCTTAAAGAATTGGCCTAGGAAAATCTTGTGAATAGCAGTGAAGCACAGTCTGATACATTATTGGGAAACTTAATGAATAGCCCGGAAAAATTGTCGGATACAATGCAGGAAGATGAGCCCCTTAGGTTGGAAGGCACTCAAAATATGACTGGGAAAGAAAGAGCTGCCTCAACAGAGTAGAACCAACCTTAACAATATGGATAAAGTAAAGCTTTGGGACTTCCATTTGCTGATGTGGCATGACTCAAATGGAGGAAAACAAGTTGCAAACATCCATTAATAATTGGAACATGGAATATATGAAGTATGAATCTAGGAAAATTGGAAGTTATAAAAAATGAAATGGAACACATAACGATTAATATCAGAGGCATTAGTGAGTTGAAATGGACCAGTTTTGGCCATTTAAAATCACACAACCATATGATCTACTATGCTGGGAATGACAATTTGAGGCAGAATGGTGTGGCATTCACCATCACAAAGGGTATTTCAAGATCTATCCTGAAGTACAATGCTGTCAGTGATAGGATCATACCCATATACCTAAGAAGGACGGCAGTGAGTTTTGAGTTTTTATGAGTAAGGCCTGTTAATACTACTATTATTAAAATGTATGCACCACACACCAAAGCCAAAATGAGGAAATTGAAGATTATTATCAATTTCTGCAGACTGAAATTCACCAAACATGCAATCAAGAAGTGTTAATTATCACTAATGACTGGAACACAACAGTTGGAAACAAAGAAGAATCACTGATAGTTGGAAAATTTGGCCTTGGTGACACAAATAACACTGGAGATCATGTGATGGAATTTTGTAAGACCAA
>NW_006925065.1:5078-6943 GCF_000298275.1 Orycteropus afer afer | reverse complement strand
TCTTCCGGCCTGCTACTCTGGCGTCCCTGCATTGTCTCTCCTCTTCTCATACAATATCTGTATGAGCCATTTTCCTAAGATAATTTTTTTTTTTTTCTCTCTCTCTCTCTCTACATGTAAGCTTTAGAAGCTCTGATGGCATAATGCCTAAGGCATTTGACTTCTAACCAGAAGACTGGTGGTTCAAACCCACCAGCCACTGCTTGGAATGAAGAATGGGCAATCTACTTCCATAGAGATACTGCCTCGGAAACCCAATGAGAGATTTCTATGAGTTGGATCGAACTCGACCGCAGTGACTTTTTGTTTGTTTGTTTTTAATAGATCAAGTATTTTTGAGAAGTGAAGTTCTGGGTGATCACGTATTTTATATTTTTCTGCAATTTTGTCAATATGAGGATAAAGAAGCTGGCAAAGTGGTGAAAAAGTGAGATGAGTTCAAGGCTTCTGAGACACAGTTCAAGCACCACATAAAAGACCTCAATGTTTCCAATTGTGTTTTGAAAGAAAACTTATTTCTTGTAGTAACAGAGCTGATATTGCTGAACACCAAACCCAGAGTCTTATCATAAGAGTTGCTGAATTACCCCTCCAATTGAATTGCCAACCCAGAATGCTATCTGAAGTTAAAATGAGGGCATTGACTGGGAAGAAATGGGATCCTAAACCAGGGATGGAGACATATGGGCAGACAGTCAGAAAGATGGGAATATGGATCCGTGAATTCTGTTGAGTCCCTTCTGCCAACAGCACCACCCTTCCCATCTGAAGAGATTTATATAAAACCATTATCCCTTCCACCTCTATTTTATGGAATTAATCCAGATTTTCCTTCTGAGTCATTGCCTGATGTAGATGCCATGCAAGACATTTTTCTCAGGAACTGCCCAACCACTCATTGGTGAAAATCCAAAGTGAAATAAAAAGTGTGAGTGAGGAAGTGACACACTACACTCGAAAAGGCCTGGTAGGTTTTGCTAACATGTATGCAGAGAAACCTGGAAAATATGTGTTGGAATGACTAGTAAGAGGATGGGATAATTGTGCATGGAATGTAGCATGGGATCAGTCTGTGTTTATTGATTTAGGCCCACTAAGTATGGATTCTTCATTCAATTATTCAGCTCAAGAGGTGAGGAAAGGATCTAATTGGCTATTTGTTTGGCTTACTGAAGCATGGATTATGCAGTGGCCTATGTTCAGTCATGTTGAAGTATCAGACCTGCTTTGGTATGATATAGAAGGTATCCAAAAGCTTAGAGAAATTGGCATGCTAGAATGGATTTACTAGATTAGGCCCAGAAATGGATAGCCCAATTGTTGTTGTTGTTGTTGTGATGTGCTGTTGAGTCCTCTTCAACTCCTAGTGACTTTATGTACAACAGAACAAAACAATGTCTGGTCCTGTGCCAGCCTCCGATCCCTACTATACCTAAGCCCATCACTTCAGCTACTTTGTCAATCCATCTTGTTGAGGGCCTTCCTCTCTTTTGTTGATCCTCCACTTTACCAATATGACATATTTCTCCAACGAATGGTGCATTTTGACAACATGACCAAAGTAGATGAGATGAAGTCTGGCCATTCTTGCTTCTAAGGAGCATACTGGCTACACTTCTTCCAGGACAGATTTGTTAGTTCTTCTAGCAGTCCATGGTACTCTCAACATTCTTCACCAACACCACAAGTCAAAAGCATCAACTCTTCTTTGGTCCTCCTTTTTCATGGTCCAGCTCTTACATGCATATGAGATTAAAAATACCATATCTGAGAGGCGGGGCAAGATGGCGGACTAGGCAGAAGGATTGCACAGACCCTCTTCCACAAAGAAAAGAGAAACCAATTAACACAGACACAGAAGATAA
>NW_006925065.1:0-1038 GCF_000298275.1 Orycteropus afer afer | reverse complement strand
GCTCTACAATCAGCTCCTGGCTTTGTTTGGCTGAAGATTTTGAGCTTCTGCATCACCTCTTGCCATAGATGTAGTCAATCTTATTCTTGTGTACTCCATCTGGTGAAGTCAACATGTAGAGCTGTCATTTGTGTTGTTTAAAAAGGTATTTGCAACGAATAAGTCGTTGGGCTTGCAAAATTCTCTCATGCTATCTCTAGCAACATATTTTACACCTCCCAGTGATTCTTCTTTGTTTTTAACTTTTGCATTCCAATCACCAGAGATAATTAACACATATTGGTTGCATACTGGGTGAATTTCAGACTACAGAAGTTGGTAAAAATCTTATAGTTCCTCATCTTTGGCTAGGTGTATGGATATTATCCTATCAGTGACAGCACTGTACTTCAAGATAGATGTTGATACAATCTTTGTGATGATGAATGCCACTCCGTTCTTCTTCAATTTGTCATTCTGAACAAAGTAGATCATATGGTTATCTGATTCAAAATGACCAAAACTAGTCCATTTCATCTCACTAATGCCTAGGATATCAATCTTTATCCATTCCATATCAGTATTGACAACTTCCAATATTTCTAGATTCATACTTTGTACATTCCATGTTCTGATTATTAATGGATACTTGCAGCTGTTTCTTGTCACCTTGACACATGCCACATCAGAAAATGGGGTTCCTGAAAGCTTTATCTATCCTCATCATTAAGGTCAGTTCTACTCTGAGAAGGCAGCTCTTCTGCACTCGTATTTTGAATGCCTTCAGACCTGAGGGGTTCATCTTCTGATACTATATAACACAGTGTTTCAGGTCTATTCATAAAATTTTCGAGTAATATATCAGCCCCAGGGTTACAGGTGAGGAGAGAAAATGCAGGGACACCCAGAGTAGCAGGCCGGAAGAGCAGGAGAAAGGGGATAAAAGCCTTGAACCCGGACAGAAGAGCAGTCAGCCCCAGGGTTACAGGTGAGGAGAGACAGCGCAGGGACAGCTAGAGTAGTAGGCTGGAAGAGCAGAAGAAAGGGGATAAAAGCCTT
>NW_006925064.1:10074-10529 GCF_000298275.1 Orycteropus afer afer | reverse complement strand
AGGCAATAGTTTGAGAAACAGGAATCTGTCCTCTTACAATTGTTGACACAAGAAATAGTCCAAGTTGAAGGTGCTAGCTAGGGGCTGGGCGACGGCTTCTCGATCTGGGCTTCACTTCTGCACCCGGTTCCAGGTCCACACGAGCTAGAAGCATCTCCAAAAGCAGGCAGCTGCTGTCTACTCAGGTTGACGAGCCGAAGGTCTTCAGAGAGAGTGAAACCATCCCATTATCATAAGGCAACAGAGCAGACCATTGGCTCAGGTAAAAAAAAAAAAAAAAAAAAAAAGAAAATTTCAGATCCACAATTTCTCTGGAAGAGAAGGGTCATATTTTGAAAGAGCAGCATATTTCATCTCATCACTTGTGTCCTCCCTACCCCCCAGCCCCTCATCTGGTATCCCAAGGGGACAAGGTCTGGCTTAGCCATGAGGAGTGGTTTGAGGCTGCCTGGGTG
>NW_006925064.1:0-4782 GCF_000298275.1 Orycteropus afer afer | reverse complement strand
TTAGTCCCAAGGTGAGCCTGCCTCTTTGTCAGAATAGTTGACCTCATCACTTGTGTCGTCCTTACCTCCCAGCCCCTCATCTGATGTCTCACGAGGACAAGGTCTGGCTTAGCCCTGAGGAGTGGTTTGAGGCTGCCTGGGTGGAATCAGAGTGGTGGACTGGCCTGGATCAGACTGACTTAGGAAACCCCGTGGTACCTTCAACGCCTTCTGGCTGGTGGCGGAGAGTCTTCAGGGGAGAGCCCAGAGCGGCCTTCTGAACCCACTTGGAAGGGTCCAACTCCTGAATTCTGGAGTAAACAGGCATACGTGGTGGTTCACCAAGTCACTTCCGTGAAATGAGCCAGGCAGTGAGACGCCAGCATCTCGTTGCCCAGTTACCTGTGTTCCAAATTCTATTGGTCTCCATTGTCAAGGAAGTGACATCATAGCCTGCATACCCTGACGTGTGCCCTCTCCTGAATGAAATCCTCGCTGATGATGCCTCTGGGTTGCCAAAACTGCGGCTCTTTGAGCATCGTGTCCACACCCTGACACAGTGACAGCAATCCACCCCACTCCACAGGAGAGAAGACCTGGCTTCAGCCAGGACCACAACTTTCAGGACACTGAGATGGCTTCACACATGGATCCTCCGTCTACACCAATTTATCACACCGGACAAGTCAACACGTGTTTCTCGGGCACTCAACTGAAACCTCGTAGAGCAGAATGGCACCTATGATTTATGTTTCTGTGGGGGTTGGGTATATAAAAGGTTGTTGTCGTTGTTGAAGACTCTCATTACCCATTCCCTGTTGATCCTTGCCCTATTACTTTCTCTCTAGTTACACAGGGACTCATCCCATGTCTCTCGAACTCCCAATTCACAACATCAGGGCTCCCTCCTGACCCTCCTGACTCCTTTCACCTGTATCTGGGAGTTTTCCAGGATTTTCCCACCTTTTCACCTCCCATCACTTTCCTGCTTCTTGTTCTCACCCACCACACATTCTTTATACTCGAATTCTCTCCTCACTTGTCCTCCCACCCCTGCCAATTTTCACGACCTCAGGCTCGCAAACAAACGTGTGCACAAACGGGCATCACAGAACCATCCACAGAAGTCAAAAGAAGCAAACTTTCCAAGTGGCTTTCCAGAAATGATGAAGTCAACCCAATACAGCATACATATGATACCGTTCACTCATCGAAAGGAATTTATGAGTAACACAAGGGCCACCTTGACAAGCATCAAAAATATGGATGACTAAGTGACAGATGTCAGACGCTAAAAGCCATATACCCTAGGATGATATTTGAATGAAAAATCCGAGTGGGTAAATCCACCTACAGAGACAGTGAAGTAAGGGTATACAGGGGTTGCAGGGGCAGAATGGAGAGAGAGAATTTCTCAACTACCAAGTTTCTGTCTGGACTGATGGCCTACACTGCTAGAAGACATTGTGATGGCTGCCAACCTTGAGACAGTAGAAAAATGCACCGAACGGTACACGTGACAAACATATAAACATGTGAACTCATTGTGTGTCAGCTCGAAAACCAGTAGTGCACTAAACAATCAAGGAAACTGAAAACAGATATATCAACGTAAGCTGCACTTGGAGTAAAAGCGAAGTCAATGACCAACCAAATAACGTGATACGAGACTCATAGGTCCCATCTCAAGTCAAGGAAAGGCAGGCCGTGGGCCCAAGCTCAGGGTCGCATACAAGAATGCTGAATGAGGTGCTGGGGCTGCCTGTGCCTCTGCCTCTAGAGCAGTTTATTGGTTCTTTAGTGTTGCTCTACGACCAATACCCAGAGGCAATAGTTTGAGAAAATGTAATCTGTCCTCGTTGAGACAAGTAATAATCCAAGTTCAATGTGCTAGCTAGGGGCTGGTTGAAGGTTTCTCGATCTGAGCTTCACTTCTGCCCCCTGTTCCAGGTCCACACGAGCTAGAAGAATCTCTTATGGAAGGCAGTTGCTGGTAGCTCAGGATGACCAGCCCAAGGTCTGCAGGGAGAGCGGAACCATCCCATTATCAACAGGCAACAGCGAAGACAACTGACTCAGGTAACAAAAAAAAAGAAAAAAGAAAAAAGAAAAAAGAAAGAAAGATAAGGTTTCAGATCCACAGTGTCTCCTGAAAGGAAGGGTCATATTCTGAACGAGCAACAGGAACCACCAACATGTATGTCCGGGGTTGTGGCTCAGACTTGGAAGCTTAGGGTCAGTGAATGTGGCAGGAGACACACAACTGCTTCGAGCAGTAATAAATTTTACATTTAATGAGCAATATTTCAGGTTGGAGAAGGACTTCCATAAGTGGGCACCTCCGATCTTTCGGTTAACGCCATGACCACGGTCAATTCCTGTATGACGAACAAAAGCCCAGTGAGTCCTCAGGGAACAAGCCCTCATAGAGGTGAGAGAACAAAGGATTACTGATGTCAACTGCTCCTGAAAGTTCACTACAGCAGGAACCACTACCATCTGACACCAAGGTTCTGTGAATAAGATATATCAGAACATCAACAGTGGCCTTAGGGAAATAAAAGAGTTGCCCCCCGCACAGTTCAGGATGTGTGCGTCTGGAAACAAGTGTGAATGGACCATCAAGCCAACTGACAGATGAGACATCTATCGTCCAAAGGGAAAGCCCTTAAAGAGAGTAGGCCACATGGAAGAGTATGCAATGGTGAAGAACAAGGGAAAGAAGTACACACGGCTTCCCTTCCAATAGTCAAGGAAGTATTGGAAGAAACAAATGGTACGGGGCCAAGGCTGGAGTGGGGAGTCGACTAGAGGAAAGTGTTTCGAGATAGGATTCCTTAGGGTTAGAAGAGGGTCCTTAAAGTGAGAAAACCCTAGGAGAGTCTCAGTGGGTTCTCCAGGGAGTTGCCTGTGTCCCAGGACACTCTGGCCACTTGGGGTTGCTGAGATTTGAGACACCTCCCAACCTGCACTCACCTTAATCCTGGGGCGAGCTTTCGTGAACCCTTTCTCAGGGGAGAGGGAGGCATGACTGCCATCCCCCTGCTCCTTATCTATCTCAAGTCCGATATCCTGTAGAAACAATGAGCAGCGGCCATCTCTGGAAGTATCCAAGGTCCTTTGGGTTTGAGGGCTCCCCTGGCTGCCTATCTCATCCTGGGACCAGATTTGCAATCAGAGGAGGATTCAGTTCCCTTTCTGTCACCATGTGCTGGGTGTTGGGTGTGCAACATGACATTCTTCCTTATGGGTTAAATGCTAGCTATTCTCAGAAGCCTACTCACATGGTCTTCCAAGGAGCAGCAAATTGTGCACCCTCTTAGACCACAGGTGGAAAGGAAAGACCCATTTGGAGGAGATGATGATTATGGCCAGCATGAGACAAAGGCCGGAAAATCCAAAGCTCGAAAAGTCCACTGAGTCGTGGCTAAACACATTCTACCAGGCCTCTCCTATCTCAAACTGCACAGGGAAGAGGAGAGCTTAAGCAGAGAGGAGGAGGTCCTGGAACAAGGGCTCAAGATTTCTCCCTCTGACAACTGACGAACCAATGTCATCCATTGCCAGTCAGTGACAGAGGCGTGGACCACAGATGGTTGTCATGGAGGCAATCAAATTCCCAGTGAATGTGCCAACTCAGCCTGAGACAGCCCTTACCTTGAAGTGTGGGAGTCAATTGGAACCTCTATTGGAAACTTAGGTCCCAGCATCCTAGGTGACCAGGTTGGCTGGAATGGTGCTTTGAAAAAGATCCTGGCTTGGGCCACAGTCTGTTGCTCAGACCACAATACACCCAATTTCATCAACTACCTAGTCAGTTGAAAAGTACTGGTCATGAGCAGCAGAATGAACCCTTATGGGGAGGCATCATGGGCATGGAGGCACGGAATGCCCTCCACAACTATTAGCTACGAGACAGCACCACTGCCATCATCTTCAGCGGCACCTATCCCTACCGAGTCTGTATCAATCACATGACACCCTATTTCCTGATCCCTTCTGCTAGTGCCAAGGTGAGCCTGCCTCTTTGTCAGAATAGTTGACCTCATCACTTGTGTCCTCCTTACCTCCCAGCCCCTCATCTGATGTCCCACGACGACAAGGTCTGGCTTAACCCTGAGGAGTGGTTTGAGGCTGCCTGGGTGGGATCAGAGTGGTGGCCTGGCCTGCATCAGACTGACTTAGGAAACCCCGTGGTACCTTCAACTTCCTTCTAGCGGGTGGCGGATAGAGTCTTCAGGGGTGAGCCCAGAGCGGCCTTCTGAACCAACTTGGAAGGGTCCAACTCCTGAATTCCGGATTAAACAGGCATACGTGGTGGTTCACCAAGTCACTTCAGTGAAATGAGCCAGGCAGTGAGCCGCCAGCATCTCGTTGTCCAGTGAACCGTGTTCCAAATTCTATTGATCTCCATTTTTAAGGAAGTGACATCATAGCCTGCATAACCTGACGTGTGCCCTCTGCTGACAGAAATCCTCGCTAATAATTCCTCTGTGTTGCCAAAATTGCGGCTCTATGAGCATCGTGTCCACACCCTGACACAATGATAGCAATCCACCCCACTCGAAAGGAGAGAATACCTGGGTTCAGCCAGGACCGCAACTTTCAGGACACTGAGATGGCTTCACACATGGATCCTCCGTCTACACCACTTTATCACCCTGGACAAGTCAACACGTGTTTCTCGGACACTCAACTGCAACCTCGTAGAGCAGCATGGCACATGTGGCTTATGTTTCCGTGGGGGTTGGGTATATAAAAGGTTGTTGTCATCGTTGGAGACTCTCATTACCCATTCCTTGT
>NW_006925063.1:10469-11515 GCF_000298275.1 Orycteropus afer afer | reverse complement strand
TTGAACCGCCAGCCTTCTGGTTAGCAGTCAAGTGCTTTAGCCACTATGCTACCAGAGGAAGATAAATTCTAAGAGGAAAAAAAAAAAGTAAATCCTTATAATTCCTTTTCAGAGGCATTTGCTAAAATCATATTTTCTATATTTTGTAAATAATATATTTCTCTCTCAGGTGTATAGGTCTATTTCACTCAAACAATCTTTTGTTTGCTTGTGCTTACAAAATGCTGCCACAGAAATAATTTAAATGCAAATTAGAAGGCATCCAAAGATAACTTTATTTTTTTGTTGTGGTATGAGGCTAATGAAGTAGTCAGTCATTTTCCAAGATAAAATAGCCCTTTAAATTAAAAAATATATATACAGATATTTCAACTGATGTCAAATTTTTTTCAAATGACCTCTGATTTTGTCTTTTCCACCAATTAGTAGACTCTACTAGAGTATTGTACAAAGTCATTTTTCTAACAATAATTGTTTTTAAACTGCTAAGGCAATAAATCTGTGGCAGGTTAATAACAGATTTTGTGTTATATGACATGTATTACATTGAATGGGCAAGGGTTTTAGTTAACATTGTCAATTTAATAATGAAATCTATTTTGTTTCACTGAGGCAGATTTACCCCAAATTTATCTTTTTTTCATGAGAAACCTTCGTATGTTTTTTTAATGGTATGTTAACAATTTCAGACCAGTAAGCCAGAGACCACTGAGCACTAAAACAATAATGTTCTAATTTACTAACTAGGCTGAAGTTAGGGGGATCTTTATGGAGAATCACCATGGGGTTTTCTCAAGATCTTAAAATATCCAGGAATCCCATTTATTGCCACTATTGTATCAGGTAAGAGTTACTTTGGCCAGATCATCTTCAGTTCATGTCACTGTTTCAGATAATCACAGATGTCCATGGGCCCTCCTCTTTCAGAAAGAAGTAAGTGACTTCAGTAAAAACATCAGAAAAAGTTTTAGTGTTCTAGGAGGTAGAGTGGAATCATAAAACAGCTGTCCCCTATCATTAGCAGTTGGCGAAGTTTGGATGGAAGA
>NW_006925063.1:7187-8449 GCF_000298275.1 Orycteropus afer afer | reverse complement strand
TAAGGACGAGTCAGACAGTTGCATTACCTTATTCAAAGGGAAGCCTTTCTCAGAGGACTAACAGTAATCAGTTAATTTTCTTTCAGAGCAAACTTCTTTTCAAAGAAAGAGAGAGTTTAAAACAAAACATAGAAGAAGAATATTCTCCAGAGGGAAAAGACATGCAGTTTGTAATTTCATGTGTTTAATTAATTGCAGTCCAAACCACTCTCATTAGGAGTCCATTTTAAGCCTACCAGCTTGAACAGTCAAAAGGGAATAATTACAGTGAAGCCCTGTCCTTGCCTCCTTATTGAGAGTTTCACAAACTTTGCCAGGGATACCTCAGGAGAATCTTCTCCATTCCCCCCTCCTTTTTCCCTCACCCTTTTATTTAAAAAGAATTCACTGAAATGAAAACTCAATTTTTCACTTTGGTTCCTCCCTACTAACCTTTCACTACTGATTTTATAAAGTCTTAAAGAAGCCAGGGCACTTCCTGTACTTTGTGTCAAGCTTGGCAAAACCTCATAATAAATTCATTAAAGGCTATGTTCTTGCCAGAACTTCAAATTGCAAACAATAGAAATAGATACTGGTTAACTTAAGCAGAAAAAGGAATTCATCAAAAAGAATACAGGATAGACCTCAGAATGGACAGGGAGCTTGAGGAAGACTCGGGCAGGATCCAAAGGAGGCAATCCCTAACCAGGGGAGACCATAAAAGCAGTCTGCCTGGGACTCACCAGCTGGGTACATGTCACCCTCACCATCAGTGGCTATTGGCCCTCCCACTCAATAGTGGCATGTGTGATGCTGTAAGTCCGAGACACTTCCTCAAGATTCTAAGTCCTGGGTAGGAGTATAAGATTGACTGCACTGAACCCTGAGGTCCTCACTTAGGGAAATATCTTTCCCCAGCAACTTCCCTGCTGGAAGGCTGGGCTCTGGCTCCTACCTATTCTGATATTCCTCCAAAACAGAAAACAACAATTGTTCACTACAGGCCCGTATCTTCCTTGAATTCTCATCTCTCTGACTATCCCCAGAACTGTATTTCCTATGCTTCCAAGCAACAGGTGTGACAGTAACGTAAGCTGGGGGCGGGGGGAGGGATCAAGCACCTGTCTTGTTACGATGTCTAGCCAAATGAGTATCTAACCTAGGCTCACTCACAAGGAGGAGGTGAAACCTGAAACAAAAATACTTTCCTGATCCAATGTTACACAGTTCAGGGGCAAAACTTAAGTGCCTCCTTTATTGCTGAAAAATACTGTTTAATT
>NW_006925063.1:4834-6282 GCF_000298275.1 Orycteropus afer afer | reverse complement strand
GTATCCATTCACTATTTTGCCAACTGCAAAGGATACCTTTCACTTAAACAGTATTTTTTTTTTTTTAAATTATCTAACAAATCTAATCTTTTTCAGTGGATACTCATCTGAACATATCAGAAGTTATAAACCAAAGTAATGTGCAAGTTCTAGTCTTCATTTGTTGTAGTTGTTGTGTGCCATTAAGTCAGTTCTGACTCACAACTACCTGATATGACAGAGTAGAACTTCTTCATAGGGTTTCTTGGCTATAATTTTTACAGGAGCAGACAGCCAGCTCTTTACTCCCACAGAGCCACTGGTGGGTTTGAACCACTGACCTTTAGTTTAACAACTAAGTGCCTAAACATTGCTCCATCAGGGCTTCTTATTTCTTGTACTAACACTCTTAAAATCAACTAATCTTCCCATTTCTTCTTAAAACAAATGGAGCATAATGAGCCTCTCTTTGCTTGCATTTCCATGGAGCACTATGAATCCCCTTCCCTGAGGCATTTTATAAATATCATATGCTCCCCAGTAGCTAAAATCTAATCTCAAATATTTCAGACAGTGAGAATTAAAACAAAACAAAATAAAAATAACCCTCGGGAGGCCACAGAAGAAAGCAGAATGAAAAATTGTGCTTGCATAGGCACCAGATCATGGTTTTTAGTCCAAGGCCCCAACCATGCAACACCATCAAATAGTTTTAAATGAAAAATAGCCTGAGAACAAGATGCTCTGTGTTAACATCTGCAACTAATGTGTTACAGCTGAGGGAAAATCCATATGCATGTGCCTTTCTGTTACTTCAGAAAGGCTCTATAAGTTCCAAATTTACTGAAGAAGAGTTCTCATACAGAATTTTTCCACATAAAATTAAATTTCATTGTAGATTTGACTAATAAAATTGGCATTACGATAGACTGGAATAACACTTGAATTTGAGAAACAGTAGGTAAGAAGATTTTATAAAGCAATGATCATTTCTAATAAGAGGAAATTGTCAAAGAAAATCCATATGCTAATACAAAACTACTTGTTATTTTAGTGGGTACAACAATTAAAGCCAAATATGAAAAAGGAATTACTTAAAATAAAATAATACTCTAACAGAAAAGGAGAAAGGATGTACATTAAAAAAAAAAAAAGAAAAGAACACTGAAAACGGCATTTAAGAGAATGTTGACACATTGTGGAAAATAGGATTAATGTCACTGAAAAATTTGTGTAGAAATTTTCAAATGGGAACCTAACTTGCTATGTAAACTTTCACTGAAAACAATAAAGTACTGTTTAATAAATAAATAAAGAAACTGGATTCCTCTCTATATTCCACCAAAAAAAAAAAAAAAAAAAAAAAAACAAAACCCACTGCCATCAAGTCCATTCTGACTCACAGCAACCCCCATTGGGTTTCCGAGGCAGAAATTCTGTACAAAAGTAGATTGCCTAGTCTTCCTGCC
>NW_006925063.1:2423-3561 GCF_000298275.1 Orycteropus afer afer | reverse complement strand
GACTATTTTGCTTTCTCCACACCTATACCTGGGCTGCTAATAACTACTGGAAACTATCCAAAAACTTCACATATTAGTTATGTGAAAAATTGAAGGTAATTATTTTTAACTGTGGGAGCTTCTAGGTGTTACAAGTGGTTAATAAATGGCTGATAATTGAAAGGTTAGAGGTTCAAGGGCACCCAGAGGTGCTTCAGAAGAAAGGTTTGGTGATTGACTTATGAAAAAACAGTCACTGAAAATCTGTTGAAACACAGGCCCACTCTGACACACTTGAGGTTGCCAGGGCTAGAGTGACTCAGGCAACTGGGTTTTTGGATTTACTATGAATTGCAGCTTCTATGACCTGCTAGGGAGGATGTTTAAAGCTTTTGGTTATCTGAGTACAGGCAGTCTGCTTGATGTTGTCCCTGGACATTGTCTGGCTGTATTCTCCACCTGGTACGACCTTCTTTAGGTGTCATTTCCTCATCTTTCCTTCCTTAGGTTTTTTTTTCACCTCTGATATCCCACATTACTCTACACTTCTTCAATCATATTTGTACATTCTATGTAACAGTTTTGTAATGGTATATTTTCTTGTTTGTATGTCCTACTGGATTTTACACTCTGTGAAGGAAGAGACTGTCCTACTGAACCTTCTGTCACAAACTCATAATAAAGTATATGACAAATATTAGATACTTATTTAGGCATCCCTGGGTGACACAAGTGGTTAAGCACTCAGCCACTAGCTGAAAGGTTGGTGGTTCAAACCCATTCAGCAGTGCTTCAGAGGACAGGCCTGGCAATCTGCTTCCCAAAATTCACAGCCTTGAGAACCCTCTGGAACAGTTGTACTCTGCACACATGGGAAAACCATGAGTCAGAATCAGCTTGACAACAACTAACAACAACATTAAATTTTTGTTGAATAAGTGAATAAGTAAAAACAACAATATATGATTAATACACAATTAATTATATAAACATGTTCATCAGCATGAATTGCAGTTCTTCTTCATTTTTCTGAACTTGTGGAAGTATGTGGCTTCATGAAATAAAGTTAATCTGAATTAAATAAAGTTGGGGAAATAAGACAGCCAAAGTCTGGGACACAGACTAGTTACCATGGGAGTGATGAAGAAGAAGGATTCCC
>NW_006925063.1:0-838 GCF_000298275.1 Orycteropus afer afer | reverse complement strand
AGAAAAACAAGTCAGTGCCAGAGCTGAGGCCAAAGTGAGCCTCTAATTCCTCCTGAGGATTCTGACCAGGGAAATATGTAGAAATTAGCAAGTGTTGTTATGGAAGTGATGCAGAAGTAAGGAAGGCTTCCATTCTCATCACAAATATAATTGAACAACCCTTGAAAACAGGACATGTGCCAAAAGTGTCTTGTGTTAAGAATGGCTTAAGATCATCAACATGACAAATATATAATACTCTTAATTTTATAAAATAGGAACAAGTTTCTTGTTGACTTCAAAATATACTAGAACATCCATCCCTATACCAAGAGTAACTGGGGCATGATTATGCTCAGAATTTCATTGGAACTGATTCCAATAAAGAAAGAAAGAACAACAAATAGAACTGGGTCCATCATTTCCCCCAAAGAAGTGTTGTTATTCTATATGTAAAGTGCTCATAATATGTCAAGGACAGTGCTGAGTATTTTATTTTCACAACAACCCATGAAGTAGGTACTCTTATTATATCTATTTTTGTTCTGTAAAAATTAGAAGCTTGGAGTGGTTAATTACTTTCTCAAGGTCATTATAGTGGTGAGCCAGGACTCAATTTCAGACTGTCTATTTCCAGAACCTCCACTCTTAACCACTTTCTACACACTTACTACACTGGTATTGGACATGACAAGATTATTGTCATTGTATTCTCAGCTTTATTTTGTCTTACCTCTTATTGTCTGGATGTCATGTTTGCTACAATACAATATTCAAGGCCCCAACTGTCCTTGTCACCAAGCAACCAATCTCTGCTGGCTAAGTGTCATTCATGTTACATGCTTTCCTTTCATCAAGC
>NW_006925062.1:8225-11736 GCF_000298275.1 Orycteropus afer afer | reverse complement strand
ATGATGGGCTCAAGTATAGCAGGGATTGTGGGGCTGGCGCGGGATCGGGCAGTGTTTCATTCTGCTATGCATGGGGTCACTATGAGTGGGAAACGACTCTACGGCACTTAACAACAACAACATAGGGTTGGTTACTAGTTGGAATCTACTGGATGACAATGGGTTTAGTTGTAATGTGCATTCTGAATCTCCTTGAAGGGAAATAGATTATTTAATGTTTTTCAAACTTAGTGAACTGTAGATGCTTTTTTTTTGCAAAGCATCTTGTGGCCAGAGAATAATATATGTTGTTTTATTCAGTTTGCTGAAATATTTTACATTTTTAAAAAAAATTTTGTTTTATTTTTTGTTATGTTCCTTCCCCTCCCTTCCCAACCCTGCTAATCAACAAAGAAAGTTTCCTTCCATATATAAACCTTTCCTTGACTTTTTACAAAAGTAAACTAATATTTATCCTTCTGTGATTGACTTATTTCACTCAGCATAATGTCTTCTAAGTTCATCCACGTTATGTGGTGTTTTGTAGATTCTACATTATTCTTTAGTGTTGCATAGTATTCCATTATGTGTATGCGCCATAGTTTGGTTATCCATTCCTCTGTTGATGGGCACCTAGGTTGTTTTCATCTCTTTGCTTTTGTAAATAGTGCTGCTATGAACATAGGTGTGCATATATCCATTCTTGTCCTGGCTTTTACTTCTTTAGGATATGTACCTAGTATGGGATTGTGGGATCAAATGGTATTCCTAATTCCAACTTTTTAAGGAATCACCATACTGCTTTCCACAGTGATTATATCATTTGACAGCCCCATCAGCAGTATAAGAGTCCTAAACTTTCCACATCCTTGCCAGTGTTTGTTATTTTCTGTCTTGTTGAACTTTGTTATTAGTGCTGGGGCAAGATGGTATCTTAATTTGTGTCTCTCTAATGGCTAATGATCATGAACATTTCTTCATGTGTTTGTTGGCTGCCTGAATATCCTCTTTGGTGAAGTCTATTCATGTCTTCTGCCCATTTTTGAATTGGATTGTTTGTCTTTTTGTTGTTGAGCTGTTGGAGTTTTCTATAAATTTTAGAGATAAATTCCTTGTCAGATATGTCATTGCCAAATATCTTTTCCCAATCTGTAGGTCCTTTTTTTTTTTACTCTTTTGGAGAAGTCTTTTGATGCACATAAGAATTTAATTTTTAGGAGGTCCTATTCATTTAGTTTATCTGTTGTTGTTTGTGCATTTTGGGTTATGTTTGACAGTCTATTTATGCTATAAATATTGTTAGGTGCTGTCGAGTCATCCCTGACTCGTAGTGACCTATGCACAGCAGAACGAAACACCGCCTGATCCTTTGCCAGCCTCACGATCTTTACTATACCTGAGCCCATCGTTGTAGCCACTCTGTCAATCCATCTTGTTGAGAGCCTTCCCCTTCTTCTTTGACCCACCACTTTACCAAGCATAATGTCCTTCTCCAGGGCATGATTCCTCCTGACAACATGACCAAAGTAGGTGAGACAAAGTCTGGCCATTCTCCCTTGCAAGGAGCATTTCAGCTGCACTTCTTCCAGAACTGATCTGTTAGTCTTTTGAGTAGTCCATGGTACTCTTAGCATTCTTCTCCAACACCACAACTCAAAAGTATCAACTCTTCTTTGGTCTTCCTTCTTTATTGTCCAGCACTCACATGCATAAAAGGTGCTTGAAAATACCATGGCTTGAATTAGGTGCATCTTAGCCTTCAAGGAGACATCTTTGCTCTTCATCACTTGAAAGAGGTCTTTTGCAGTAGATTTGCCTGATGTAGTACGTCATCTGATGTTTTGACTGTTGCTTCGTTCCGTGTTGATTGTAGAACCAAGTAATAGGAAGTCCTTCACAATTTCAGTCTTTTCTCCTTCTATTGTGAAGCTGTTTATTGGACTGGTTGTGAGGATTTTTGTTTTCTTTATATTGAGGTGTGATCCATACTGCAGACTGTACTCTTTAATCTTCATCAGTAAGTGCCTCAAGTCATCTCCATTTTCAGCAAGCAAAATTGTGTCATCTATGTATCGCAGGTTGTTAATGAGTCTTCCTCTAATCCTGATGCCACGTTCTTCTTCAGCTTCTTGGATTATTTGCTCAGCATACAAATTGAGTAAGTATGGTGAAAGAATACAACCCTGACACACCTCGTTACTGATTTTCAACCATGCAGTATCCCTTCCCTTGTTCTGTTTGAATGACAGCCTCCTGATCTTTGTACATGGTCCTCATGAGTACAGTCAAGTGTTCTGGAATTCCCATTCTCAACGTTATCTGTAATTGTTATGATCCACACAATCGAATGCTTTTGCATAGTCAATAAAACATAAGTAAACATCATTCTGGTATTCTTTGCTTTCAGTTAAGATCCATCTGACATCATTCCACGTCCTCTTCTGAACCCAGCCCACATTTCTGGAAGCTCTGTGTCAATATACTGCTGTAACCATTTTTGAATTATCTTCAGCAAGATTTGACTTGCATGTGATATTAATGATATTGTTCGATAAGTTCCACATTCTGTGGGATCACCTTTCTTTGGAATGGGTACAAATATGGATTTCTTCCAGTCAGTTGGCCAGGTAGTTGTATTCCAAATCTCTTGGCATAACCAAGTGAGTGCCTCCAATGCAGTATCTGTTTGTTGAAACATGTCAGTGGGTATTCTGTCAATTCCTGGAGCCTTGTTCTTCAGCAATTCTTTCAGTGCAGCCTCGACTTCCTCCTTCAATACCATTGGTTCTTGATTATATGCCACCTCCTGAAACGGATGAACATTAACCAGTTCTTTTTGGTACGGAGACTCTCTATTCCATCCATTTTCTCTTGATGTTTCCTGCATCATTCAGTATTTTGCCTGTAGAATCTTTCAGTATTGCAACTCAAGACTTAATTTTTTTCTTCAGTTCTTTCAGCTTTAGAAATGCTGACTGTGTTCTTCCCTTTTGATTTTCTAACTCCAGGTCTTTGCACATTTCATTATAATAATTGACTTTGTCTTCTCAAGCTGCTCTTTGAAATCTTCTGTTCAGCTCTTTTATCGTGTCATTTCTTCCATTTGCTTTAGCTACTCTCCACTCAACAAGTTTCAGAGTCTCTTCTGGTATCCATTTTGGTCTTTTCTTCCTTTCTTGTCTTTTTAATGACCTCTTGCTTTCTTCATGGATGATGTTCTTGATTTCATCCCACAGTTCCTCTGGTTTTCTGTCATTGGTGTTCAATGCATCAAATCTATTCTTTAGATGGTCTCTAAATTCAGGAGGGATATTGTTGTTGTTGTTAAGTGCCGTCGAGTCGTTTCCTACTCATAGCGACCCCATGCACAGCAGAACGAAACACTGTCCAATCCTGCGCCAGCCCCACAATCCCTGCTATACTTGAGCTCATCGTTGCAGCCACCGTATCAATCCATCTCGTTGAAGGCCTCCCCCTCTTTCGTCGACCCTCCACCCTACCAAGCATGACATCCTTCTCCAGGGAATGGTCC
>NW_006925062.1:3635-7110 GCF_000298275.1 Orycteropus afer afer | reverse complement strand
TCCTCTTCTGAATCCGGCTTGAACCTCTGGAAGTTCTCTGTCAATATACTGCTGCAAACGTTTCTGAATTATCTTCGGTAAGATCTTACTTGCGTGCGATATTAAGGATATTGTTCTATAATTTCCACATTCTGTGGGATCACCTTTCTTTGGAATGGGCACAAAAACTTTGTGCCCATTCCAAAGAAAGGAGGGATATTATCAAGGTCATATTTTGGCTCTTGTGTGACTTGTTTTAATGGTCCTCAACTTCAGCTTGAACTTGCATATGAGCAGTTGATGGTCTATTCCACAGTCAGCTCCTGGCCTTGTTTTGGCTGAAGATATTGAACTTCTCCATCACTTCTTGCCACAGATGTAGTCAGTCTGATTCCTGAGTATTCCATCAGGCGAAGTCCATGTAGATAGCTGTCGTTTGTTGTTGAAAAAAGGTATTTGCAATGAATAAGTTGCAGGTCTTGTGCAATTCTAACATGTGATCTCCAGCATTATTTCTATCACCAAGGCCATGTTTTCTAACTACTGGTAACTCTTCTTTATTCTCCACTTTTACATTCCAGTCACCAGTGATAATCAACACATCTTGCTTGTTCAGTCAATTTCAGACTGCAGAAGTTGGTAGAAGTCTTCACTTTCCTCCTTGGCTTTGGTGGTTGGTGTGTAAAACAACAACAACAAAAAACCTCACTGCCGTTGAGTCAGATCCGACTCATAGTGACCCCTCCTTGAGTTTCTGAAGCAGTATCACTATGGAAGTAGATTGCCCAGTCTTCCTTCCAAGGAGTAGCTGGTGGGTTTGAATCGCCAGCCTTCTGGTTAGCAGTCAAATGCCTTAGGCACTACACCACCAGAGCTCTTGGTTGATGCACAGATTTGAATAATAGTAGTATTAACTGGTCTTCTTTGTAGGCTATTATCCTGTCACTCACAGCATTGTACTTCAGGACAGATCTTGAAACAGTCTTTGTGACGATGAATACCACATCATTCCTGTTCAGTTTGTCATTCCTGGCATAGTAGATCATGTGGTTGTCTGATTCAAAATGGCCAAAACCAGTCCATTTCAGTTCATTAATGCCTGGGATATCGATCTTTATGTGTTCCATTTCATTTTTGACAGCTTCCAATTCTCCTAGATTCATGCCTTGTACATTCCATGTTTGGATTATTAATGGATGTTTGCAGCTGTTTCTACTCATTTTGAGTCGTGCTTCATCATCCAGTGGAGGTCCTGAAAGCTTTACTCCATATTGTTAAGGTTGTCTCTACTCTGGAGTCATCTCATCCCATCATATTTTGGGTGCCTTCTGACCTCATGGGCTCATCTTCTAGCACTATATTGGACAGTGTTTTAAGTCTATTCATAAAGTTTACCAGTACTATATCAGACTGTGTTTCATTGCTATTCATAAAGTTTTTACTGGCCAATTCTTTGAGAAGTGGATGGCTTCTTTCTTCTTCAGAGTCTGTCTTAGTCTGGAAATTCCGCTGAAGCCTGTCCACCATGGGTGACCCTGCTGGCGTTTTGCAACACTGTTGTCATACATAGCCTCCAGCCTTACAGCAACACACAAGCCACCACAGGAGGACAAACTGACAGACAAGGTCGTCTCCCTTAGTTATTCCTAACCACGTTACTCACTTTCCCATCTGCACACTGCCTGCCTACCTGTCAGGAGGCCCAGCCTTGAAGAAATGAGGACCCCTAAATTTGCTTTTCTTTTCCTTGGTGAACTTTATAGTTTTAGGTTTCACATTTAAGTCTTTGATCCATCTGGAGTCAGTTTTTGTGTATGGTGTGTGGTACGGATCTTGTTTCATTTTTCTGCAAATGGATATCCAGTTTTGCCAGCACCATTTGTTAAAGAGACAGTCTCTTCCCTATTGAATGGATCTCAGCTGTTTGTCAAAGTTCAGTTGACCATGGGTCGATGGATCTATTTCTGGGTTCTCAATTCTATTCCACTGGTCTATGTGTCTGTTGTACCAATACAGGCAGTTTTGACTACTGTGCCTGTATAGTAGGTTTGAGATCTGGGAGTGTGAGACCTTCTACTTTGTTCTTCTTCAATAGTACTTTGCTTATCCGAGATTTCTTTCCTTTCCATATAAAGTTAGTGATTGGTTTATCCATATCCTTAAAGAATGTTCATGGGATCTTAATTGGGATTGCATTTAATGTATGGATTGCTTTGGGTAACATTGACATTTTTACAATGTTCAATCTTCCTACCTACAGGCATGGTATGTTCTTCGATTTATATAGATCTCTTATGGTTTATCAGAGTAGTAATTTCTAGTTTTCTTTGTACAGATCTTTTGTGTCACTAGTGAGATTTATTCCCAAGTATTTTATTTTTTTGGTTATTGTTGTTGTTGTTATGTACCGTGGAGTCGGACCGAGGCAGTAATCATTATGGAAGTAGATTGCCCCATCTTCCTTCCGAGGAGTGGCTGGTGGGTTTGAACTGCTTGCTTTCTGAGTAGCAGTCAAGTGCCTTAGGCACTACACTACCAGAGCTCCCTATTTTTCTTTGGTTGTTGTTGTTGTTGTTAGGTGCTGTCGAGTCGTTTCCGACTCATAGCAACCCCATGCACAGCAGAACGAAACACTGCCCGATCCTGCGCCAGCTTCATGATCCTTTCTGTACTTGAACCCATCATTGCAGCCACTGTGTCAGTCCATCTCGTTGAAGGCCTCCCCCTCTTTCGTCAACCTTCCACCCTACCAAGCATGACATCCTTCTCCAAGGAATAGTCGCTTCTGACAACATGACCAAAATAGGTGAGACGAAGTCTGGCCATTCTCGCTTCCAAGGAGCATTTCGGGTGCACTTCCTCCAAGACAGATCTATTAGTTGTTTTAGCAGTCCATGGTACTTTCAGCATTCTTCGCTAGGACCACAACTCAAAAGCATCAACTCTTCCTCGGTCTTCCTTATTCATTGTCCAGCTCTCGTATACATACGAGGTGATTGGAAATATCATGGCTTGTGTCAGGCGCACCTTAGTTCTCAAGGAGACATCCTTGCTCCTCAGCACTTGAAACAGTTCCTTCGTGGTTGACTTTCCCAATGCTATATGTCCTCAAATGTCCTGACTGCTGCTTCCATTGGCATCGATTGTAGAACCAAGCAATGTGAATTCTTTGACAACCTCAATCTTCTCTCCATTTATTGTGATGCTGCTTATTGGTCCAGTCGTGAGGATTTTTGATTTCTTTATATTGAGACGTAATCCATACTGCAGACTGTATTCTTCAACCTTCATCAGTAAGAGCCTCAAGTCATCCTCACTTACAGCAAGCAAAGTTGTATCATCTGTGTATCTCAGGTTGTTAATGATTCTTCCTCTAATCCTGATGCCACGTTTTTCTTCATATAGTCCAGCTTCTCAGATTATTTGCTCGGCATATAGATTGAATAAGTATGGGGAAAGGATACAACCCTGACACACTCCCTTCCTGATTTTAAAC
>NW_006925062.1:0-2320 GCF_000298275.1 Orycteropus afer afer | reverse complement strand
CTTTTGCATTCCAGTCACCAGTGAAAATTAACACATCCTGATTGCATGTTCAGTCAATTTCAGACTGCAGATGTTGATAAAATTCTTCAATTTCCCCATCTTTGGCTTTGGTGGTTGGTGTATAAATTCGAATAATAGTCATATTAATGGGTCTTCCTTGTAGGCATATAGATATTATCCTATCACTGACTGCATTGTGCTTCAGGACAGATCTTGAAACATCCTTTGTGATGATGAATGCCACGCCATTCATTCCTTTTCAAACTGTCATTCCCTGCATAGTAGATCACATGGTTGTCTGATTCAGAATGGCCAAAACCAGTCCATTTCAGCTCACTAATGCCGAGGATATCAATCTTCATGTGTTCCATTTCATTTTTGACAATTTCCAATTTTCCTAGATTCATACTTTGTACATTCCATTTTCCGATGATTAATGGATGTCTGCAATTTTTCTCTTTAATTTGAGTGGTGCCACATCAGCAAATGGAGGTCTCGAAAGCATTACCTTATCCATAGGAGTAAGGCTAGGTTTACTCAGATGATGCAGCTCTTTCCCAGTCCTATTTTGAGAGGCTTCTAACCTAACCGGACTATTCGTAAAGTTGCGCGGTAATGTATCAAACAGTGTTTCTTTGCTATCCATAAGGGTTTCCCTGGCTAATTATTTGAGAAGTGGACAGCCTCTTCCTTCTTCCTAGTCTGTCTCAGTCTGTAAGCTGGGCTGATACCTGTGCACCATGTGCATCCCGCTAGGTTTGAAACACCAGTGGCTCAGCCTGAACACTCATATCAACATGTCACCATGGTCGGACAGACCAACAGACAAGTTTGTCTTCCTGTTGGAAACCTAGTACCACTCTTCCCTGGGTCCCTGCAGCTGACTTCTCCTCTGTCCAGATTCCTGGGCCTTTTAATCCCCTTTTTCCTGCTCTCCTGCCCTGTTGCTTTGGGTGTGCCTGAGTTCCCTCTGCTCACCTTGATCACTGTGGGTGACTGCTCCTCTGTCCGGGTTCCTGGCTTTTCATCCCCTTTCTCCCGCGCTACCGTGCTGCTGCTTTTTTGTTTTTTTGGTAGCTATTGTAAATGATACTGATTTCCTTATTTCCTTTTTAGCAAACTCTTTGCTGGTGTAGAGGAATCTGACTGATTTTTGGATGTTGATCTTGTATCCTGCCACAATGCTAAATCTCTCAATTAGTTTGAATAGTTTTCTTGCTGAGTCTTTTGAGTTTTGTATGTATAGAATCATACCATCTGCAAATAGGGATAGTTTTACTTCGTCCTTCATCCAATTTGGATGCCTTTGATTTCCCTTTCTTGCCTTACTGTCCTGGCTAGGACTTCCAATACAGTGTTGAAATAGAAGTGGAGATAGAGGGCGTCCATTTCTGGTTTCTGTTTGAAAGGGGAGTGGTTTCAAATCTCCCCATTGAGAATAATGTTGGCTATTGCCTTTGCATATGTGCTCTTTATTATGTTGAAGAATGTCCCTTCTATTCCTGTTTTGCTATGAATCAGGAATGGGTGTTGGGTTTTACCAGATGCCTTTTCTGTATCGACTGATATGATCATGTGGTTCTTTCTCTTTATATTACTTACATGATTACATAATGAATTATGTTGATTGTTTTTTGAATGTTGATCCATCCTTGCATACGTGGTATCAGTCCCACTTGATCATAATAAATTTGCTGAAATATTTCAAAGCAAACCTCAGATACCATTTAATTTCACTGGATAAATTTTAGTAATTAATTTCTAACTAAACCAAAAACAAACAAAAAAACCACACACACACAACAACAACACAATCACTATGCCATTGTCACTTCTAAACTCAACAGTAACTTATTATCATCTAATTATCCCCTAAATGTCATTTGTCACCGTTTTTGCTTTTTGAAGCAGAGTTCAGTTACTGTATTATGGATTTGTTTGTTTGTTCCTCTGGTCTTTTTAAATGTGGAATACGTTCACCTTCTCCCTCCCTTTTCCCCCTCTGTCTCTCTCTTGCACACACTTGAACTCATTTGCTTTCTCTCTCTCCCTCACTTGCTCTCTCCTGGCTTTTAGAATACCTGTGTAAAATTATTTTGTAGAATGTTTCACATTCTGAATTTGTTTGCTTTCTATAGTGTCATTTACCTTGTTCCATTGTCCCCTGTATTCCTTGTAAACTGGAGGTTAGGTCTAAAAGTATGATTAGATTCAGAATCTAATATCATAGGTCCTATGCTAAGGTGGGAGCTCTGGTAGCATAGTGGCTAAGACACTTGCCTGCTAACCAGACGGCTGGCGGTTCAAACCCGCCAGCCAC
>NW_006925061.1:8454-11438 GCF_000298275.1 Orycteropus afer afer | reverse complement strand
TGAGGCATTGTGGCATTGTTGTATTTAGATCTCTGTTAACTGTTTGTGAAGAGCAGCCAAGGTGAGTCAGGCTTTTCTTGGTGGTTTTTTATCATTGGTCATTGGTAGAGAAGGAGGTAGTGGATCTCACTTAGTAAGTGAAGTCACAGAAGGTGTGGGTGTAGTTGTGTCTTATGGGGACTGTTCTTGTCTCCCACTTAGTTAGACACAAATTACAATTGAATTACCATCAAAAAACTAAAAACACATGGACAGAAAACACACCATGCAATCACACAGGAACAGTAACCAAAAAAAAAAAAAAAAAGAGAGAGAGAGAGAGAGAGAAAGAAGAAAAAACAAGAAAACCTGCAATATCTGGGGATAGGACACTAAGACATAAAAAGTAGAGAAGGAGAATCACGAAGGAAAAAAATGGGAAAAAACCAAAAAGAAAAACAAGGAATGGGGTTAACCAAGAGAAAAAAGGGTGGGGGAGGACTTAAATTAAAAAAAAAAAAAATCAACCAGGAACTGGGAAAAGAAAAAGTGCTGAAAACTAGGACCTGGGAGGGGAAGATTAAGAGTAATAGTAAAAAGGACAAAAGTATTAATAATAACAGTTGTTTTAAAACTGACAAATAGAAGCAAACCAATCACCAGAAAAAAGAAAGCAAGAAAGAAAAAAAAAAGAGAGAGAAAAAAAAATCGGTGGAAGACAGGGCAAGGCACCCAGGTTCCGTTTGAGCACACAGAGTGTGATGGAATTCCTGTGGACCCAGAAGGTAGGTGGGAGTGGGGGATGGTTGCACCTCCCTTCACCAAGCAGGTGTGGGGTATAAGAGTAACAAGAGGAATGTGATACCTTTTCAGTCTTGCAGGTCCAGAGTGACCTTGGGGTTGCTGGAAAGCAGAATGTGTTCTCAAGCCCCAGGAATCTGTGAGTGCACTGTCTCTTTAATTATCCAAAATAGTCAAGCTGCTTTTAAAATTCAAAATGGTGGTGTCCTCTGGACTGGCAAAAGTCCACAGCTCAGCCCACCTTTCTCTTCACCTTCTCCATTTATTCCTCAGCCACCAGAGCAGTCCTCTGTGCGTTCCCTGGCTAGCAGGGCTGATTTTTAGGTTAATTCTTAGGTTCTACCACCACTCGGGAATCTCCCAGCTGTCTATGCCATCAGGATCAGTCAGGATCGCTGCCAGACTGCAGCTCCGTATGTCTCCTTTTTTGGTATTTTCATGCAAATTCTTCTGCTAGTTCCAGTTTAGTCCACTTCTATATCCTCCCCTTCAAGGCTCAGGGGTCCAAGATTATCTTCTGTGTCTGTGTTAATTGGTTTCCCTTTTCTTTGTTAAAGAGGGTCTGTGCAGTCTTTCTGCCTAGTCTGCCATCTTGCCGGAACTCCATTTTCCGACTCTTAATGCTTACTTTTCTTTTTTGCCATTGTCTAGAATTGCTAGTACTTGTTTAATGAAGAGTCTCAATAACAGTAAGCATTTTTATATTTCTGACTTTAAAAGGAATGTTTCTAAAACTTCTCTAATGACAACAAAAATCTACAAAACTTAAAAAAGATTTCATCAGTTTAATTTTTAAAATCAAAAGTTTTAAAATAATTGTATTTAAAACAATGATATAGAATTATGAGTGGATACTTGGCTAGTAGAAGGCTATGAGCCTGCTGTATTATTGTTGGAGAGAGATGTTAACAAGAGTTAAAAAGATATTGAAGACATACTAGAATTTAACAGATTTTCTTCTTGATTTTAATAGAAGGATCAAAGAAGATTGAACCAATAAGTTTTTGACTATGAGAATTCATGTTATTCAGTGCTGTGTCCTTATGCTAGTTAAAATCTATGCCTCACATTTTGGGAACATTCTTAGAAAACAAATACTTTAAAGAGTAAATCAGTGACATGACTAAAGTGATAAAAGTTAGCATGGCTTCTTCCTCTCTCTGATCCCTATACACTGGAGGTCAATAACACTTGTGGATTACATAAGACATTGTTCAATTCTATCCTATCATCTCTGTCCATTATCCTTAACCAAGACTACAGTGTAAATCTTGTAACTGATTTCTCTGCCTCCTGTTCTTAATTATATCCTCCAAACTGTCACCAGTGTACTGGGCCTGAGAACAATCTGAGGTACCCTGGCATATACTATGAACCATCTTTGAGACTAACATTGTGTCTGAAATATAGAAGTATTCAGCTCCTTAGAAGCAGACCTATTACTGAGACAATAATATCTGGCAGGGTCAAATTAGCATACCTACCCTGCCTTTCATTACTACGTTTCTCATTTCCACAATGCTTTTTTGTGGCCTTTGGTTCCCGATTTCATCTTTCTCCTAGACTTTCTGCCAGGGGTCTGATGCAAGATTTCTGGCATCTTCAGGCCAGACCTATTGACTGACTTCACTTTGAAACTGGGTACCATTTATTTCAAGCAGCATTTGTGATTTCTCTGCCTCATGCTGCTATCCTGACCTGACCATAGCCCACTTATGATCTGTTACTTTCTGAGCCATTCCATGGGCAGGCTCCTATGGTGCCCTCTGTTGAGAAAGCTTCTTCTTTTTTTTTTTCCCCCTTTATTTATTTATTTATTTATTTATTTTTATTTGGGTGAAGATTTACAGAGCAAATTCACTTTCCATACAGCACTTCACATATACTTTGTCTCATGTCATTGACCACAGTTTGCCACAATGCAACAGCTCTTCTCCCACTTCCTCCCCATAGTTACCTCTTCCCAGTGACCATCCCTCCATACTCTCCTGCACCCTGAGCTGTCACCCTGTGCATAAGCAGCCCTTCATTCTCCCATGATTGTTCTCTCCAGGGCGTGTGTCTACTTGAAGTAAATGTTTAACTCACATGCCTGTACATTGTTTGGCTGGAAACCACAGGTGTGGGTTTAATCCAGACCTGAAGGGCAGCTAGGGGCCATAGTCTCAGTGGTTTCACCAGGCTCTATTGGACCAGCAAACCTG
>NW_006925061.1:0-5019 GCF_000298275.1 Orycteropus afer afer | reverse complement strand
GTTTAGTCCACTTTTGTATCCTTCCCTTCAAGGCTCAGGGGTCCAAGATTATCTTCTGTGTCTGTGTTAATTGGTTTCCCGTTTCTTTGTTGAAGAGGGTCTGTGCAGTCCTTCTGCCTAGTCTGCCATCTTGCCGGAACTCCCGAGAAACCTTCTTGACCCTCCATTGCATGTAAAAGAAATCCTGTACTCTTCAGTAAATGTGCTAGACTGCTTAGGTGCCTCTCTAGCCACATCCAATAGACCATTGACACCAAATAATCTGCCATCCCACTTGCAAGCCACATACTTTCATGCCTCCTTATCTTTGTACTTGCTGTTTCCTCTATCCTGAATGCAATTTTCCTTATCTTTTAAGCCTCTCTTTATCTTTAAAGAGTCAATTTAGAGAACATACAAGAGGCTGACAACAGGGAAGGAGACTGGTGGTAAGTGTATAAGTGCTTTCACCTAATGAATAGAAGAGCACAGCACAGTACCCTTCTTATGTAGATAACATACAAACAAAACAAATAAAATGAAAATTGTGGGCAAGTCACTTCCAACATACAATCACCAATTAAACACAAACACAAAAACATCACAATGCCTCAGAGACAACAGTGCATCACAGTCCACACAAAGAAGCAAGATAAAGCAGGAGAAACAAGAGCAGGATACAGACCCAAAACACATCCCTGAGGAAGGTGCAGCATTGGAATTCCCTGACAAGGAATTCAAAAGAATTTTATTTAGGAATCTTCAATGAATTGAGAGACAGATCAAGGAAAACACTGACAAAACTGAGGAAAACACAGAGAAAACCCTAGAACAATTCTGGAAGACAATACAAGAACAAAATGACAAAATAAATAATAAATTAGAAATGATACAAAATCTACACCCAGAAATCCAGCAGATAATACTAAATTTTCAGAAATAGATAAGACATTGAATGGGCAAAGGAGCAGAATTGAATCAATGGAAGACAGAATTAGTAAGATTGAGGGCAAATGCTTGAACACTTCTTTGGAAAGGGATCAATCAGAAAAAAAGATTAAAAAAAAAAAAATGAAGAAAGCCTAAGGTTCATGCGGGATACTATCAAAAGGAACAACCTACATGTAATCGGAATTCCAGAACAGGAAGAGGCACATAAAACCATAGAGAAAATTGTCAAAGATTTGTTGGAAGAGAATTTTCCTGGTATGATGAAAGATGAGAATATATTCATTCAGGAAGTCCAACTACCCTAAACAGGATAGACCCCAAAAGAAAATCACCAAGACATATCATCAAACTCACCAAAAGCAAAGACAAAGAAAGAATCATGAGAGAAGCATGGGAAAAATGAAAAGTTACTGACAAGGGACAACCAATGAGACTAAGCTCAGATTTCTCGGCAGAAACCATGCAGGGAAGAGGACAATGGGATGGTATATATAAGACACTGAAAGAGAAAAATTTCCAACCAAGAATTATGAACCAAGCAAAATTGTCCCTCAAATATGATGGTGAAAAATATGATTTCCAGATAAACAGAAATAAAGGTAATTTGTTAAAACCAGACCAACCTTACAGGAGATGCTAAAGAGAGCCCTTTGGACAGAGGAATAACAACAGCCCACAACAACTAACCATTAACACACATGATGATATAACCCAGAACCAACCCAGCTATGGACATATCCAAAGTAAATAAGCCTACAAGATTGTAAACAGGGAACCAGAGACATCAATTGACAAATGAGGACAACTAAAGACCAAAAAGAGGGAAACAACTGTCATTACAGAACTTCTAGATGGTAGGGAAGTCAAGACAACTACAAGATAGAACAGACTGTTCTAAACTTGGAAAGAAAATTGTAAATCACAGGGTAACCTCAGAGAAAAATGATAAATCTTCACATCAAAATAAAAAAGAGGACCAGCACAAAGATTGAGCAAATACTGAGACAATAGTAATGAAGGAAGTGATAACACAATTCATAAACAAAACAAGCTCAGCATAGAAAATTATATGGAACAAAGAAATCAACACCACAAAAAAGCATATAACAAAAATGACAGCAATAAATTCCAATTTGCTGATAATTACATATCTGGCAAGGGACTTATCTCTAAGATTTATAGAAAACTCCATCTCAACACCAAAGGAATTAACAATCCAATTGAAAAATGGGCAGAAGACATGAATATATACTTCACCAAGGAGGATATTCAGGTGGCTAGCTAATACTTGAAGGGATGTTCACAATCATTGGCCAGCAAAGAGATGGAAATCAAAACAATGAGATACCATCTCACCCCAGTGCTGATGGCAAGGTTCAACAAGACAGAAAATAACAAATGATGGCAGGGATGTGGAGCGATTGGGACTCTCATGCATAGCTGGTGGGACTGTGAAGTGATACAATCACTGTGGAAAGCAATATGGTGAATCCTCAGAAAACTGGAATTAGAGATATCATTTGACCCAGCAATCTGGGTATATATCCTACAGAGGTGAGAGCCAGGGCAGGAAAAGATATATGCACACTCATGTTCATCGCAGCAGTATTTACAATAGCAAAAAGATGGAAACAACTTATGTGCCCATCAGCAGAAGTGTGGCTGACCAAACTAGGGTACATACACATACTGGAATGCTATGCAGCACTAAAGAATAATGTCAAAACACCACATAATATGGATGAACTGGGAGGACATTATGCTGAGTGAAATAAGTCCATCACAGAAGGACAAATATAGTATTAGTTTGTTATTGTGGAGGGTCAAGGAAAGGTTCATATATGGAGGGAAACTGTCTTTGTTGGTTGTCAGGGATGGGAGGGGAGGAGAGGGAACACTGCAAAACAAAACAAACAAACAAACAAAATGCATTGACCCATGTCACTTTAGTTTTGTGTATTTCATTGCACTTAAATTTTATCTTCATAAAATGCATTAAAAAAAATCTTCAACAAACTCCTAGCCAACAGAATTCAACAACATATCAAAAAAAAATAATAATAATACAACCTGTGCAAGTGGGATTCATACCTGACATGCAAGGATGGTTCAACAACAGAAAAACAATCAACGTAATCCACCACATAAACAAAACAAAACAACCGTATCATCATTTCAAGCATCGCAGAAAAGGCATTCAATGAAATTCAATGCCCGTTCCTTCTCAGTACTCTCAGAAAAATAAGGATAGAAGGGAAATTCCTTGACATGTTGTTGTTAAGTGAAAAAAAAAAAAAAAGGCAATTTAGATGTGAGGTCTTCTGAAGCTTTTCCCACTTTACCCAGCTAGTAATTCCTTCCTTTGTTTTCTAACAGCAGACTGTTCACATTTGTATAATTGTACTGACATTACTTTTTGACCATTATTAGTTTCCAAGTCTATCTCCTCAACTAGAATATGTACTTCTTAATTTTTTTTCTCAAACAAGTCACAAATTAGTGACAGGAACTTAATATGCACTGTAAAGAGTTGGTACAGTGTGAATAATATTTATTGTTGTTTGCTGTTCAGTCTGACCTGACTCATAGGGACCCCTCCTTGGGTTTCTAAGGCAGTATCACTACAGAAGTAGATTGTCCAACCTTCTTTCCGAGGAGTGGCTTGTGGGTTTGAACTGCCAGCCTTCTGGTTAGCAGTCAAGTGCCTTAGGCACTATGCTACCAGAGCTCCCAAACAATATTTAGGAAGATGGATTTGGTGTCACATGCAGAATGACTTATGATGAAAGGTGAAGTAAAAGCTATTGTCAAGCTCCAAGCATGATTTAGGTAAGGCTGGAACTAGGGTGGGTACAGAAACAGTTATTGTGGGTTTCCAAGGAAGGAGCCATTGCAGATGGTGACTGTGGATATGAGCAGTGAGGGAAGATAAGCATTTAAAGTGGCTCTGGAATTCTAAGGGAAGGTGCCTAGGGGAGTGGTGATCTATTAACAGAAACAAGGACATAAGGAGGAGGAGGAGGTGACCTTGAGGGAAAGCCATATTAGGTTCAAAGTCATCCAGAATATACAACTGCATAGTCCTACAGACCTTTAGAAATGTGTGTTCAGAGCTGGGAACATAGCTTTCTCCACAGACTGAGGAGATGTAATGGTTAAAATTATGGTAAGGAGAAAGTATAGAGAAAGGAGAAGATGGACAAAAACACATATCTTTGGGGAATTTCTCTACTGGGGGACCAAATGGAAGATAATAAGCCAATAGAGGATGCAAAGAATGTGGAGAAGAGAGGGCCAAAAAGTAGGTGTGGAGTAAACATTCTGCAATATAAAATTCTATGCCAAAGATGGGGCTGAAGAAGAGGCTACTGGATTTTCCCATGAGCTGGGCCTTGGTGACCTTCAAGAGAGTCATTTATGAGCATAAGATGGGGTGGGGGCACTGCCGGATGTGAGGGAGGGAGTGGGCGGGAGGAAGCGGAGGAAGCAGGTGTTGCCCATTCTTCAAGGAATGTGGCAGTGAGGAAAGGGAGAGAGATTCGGGGTGAGGCTGTGAGGCCAGGTAAAGTGCTGGGATGTATTTTACAAGGGTTGCTGTCCCTTCCCATCACTTCACATCCAAACAAATGCCAAGTTAGATGGAGTCTAGCTCCAAACTATGTCTTGCTGTCCCTTTTCCTTTCCATTCTAGGCCAACATGTCCGCCGGATACAAGAACAGTCCATAGACTTGTCTACTTCCATTTCTCTACACTCCGTTAATTCCTCCATGGTAGGGAAAAAAGTCTTCTCAAAATAGTTTAGCTATACTAGTAAAGAAAGTTTGCCTTGAATATTGTGCTCTTTTAAAAAATGTCTATAAGGGATCAGATCAACAATAGCAACTCAAAAGATTAGGTAGAAACCTTGGGAGTAGTAAATTTATGTTAATGGAGGAGAAACAACTTGACAAAAAAGGGTGGGAATGGTTGCACAACTTGAAGGATGCAATCAAAGTCACTGATACATGTAGAAATTGTTGAATTGGTGTATGTTCTGCTGTGTATATTCTCAACAACACAGGAAATTAAATTATAAAAAAAAAAAAAAA
>NW_006925060.1:10970-11519 GCF_000298275.1 Orycteropus afer afer | reverse complement strand
GACCTTTAGAAATCAGGTATGTAAAGAGGCTTTCCCTCAAATTTCCTGTTCCCACGTTTATTTGAGGATTGATTGTTTCCAACTTTTAATTGATTGGAATGTATACCATTGCAGTGAGTTTGGGATTTGCAGGTATCAAGGTTAAGTCATCATGGTGTTCTTCACCCCAGAAATGACCATGTGTCTTTGTAGGTTTCCACACAAGTGACCTGCTGTCCTTAATATCTTCCTCACCTTGAGGTTTTCTTTGTGTTCAGGTAGGTTTCCTACAAACATATGAATGAGGGTTTGGAGTTGTGCTGGTGAAGTGTGTGTCTTTCATCTCACTGGCCATTTGTCTTTTTCACATTTTTGGGAAGAGGTCACGGAAAAAGTAACAACTGTCCATTCACATGGGGCTTCCTGACTGCTGGGTATGTTAATCCATGATTCCAATAACACCAAGCACTGTTTCCTCTTCAAGGCACCCGGTATGTCACCTTTCTGTCTCTAGCATGTACCACCACCCAGTGTTTGGGGAGCACTTCAGGTAAGAATACACTAAGAGGT
>NW_006925060.1:5164-5675 GCF_000298275.1 Orycteropus afer afer | reverse complement strand
TCTTTTTCACATTTTAGGGAAGAGGTCACGGAAAAAGTAACAACTGTCCATTCACATGGGGCTTCCTGACAGCTGGGTAAGTTATTCCATGATTCCAATAACAGCAAGCACTGTCTCCTCTTCAAGGAACCCGGTATGTCACATTTCCCTCTCTAGCATGTACCACCACCCAGTGTTTGGGGAGCACTTCAGGTAAGAATACCCTAAGTGGTTGCCGACTCCCACTGTAGTAGTCACGGGTATGGAATCTCAGTGTTGGAAATGAGTAGTCTGAGTTCTCAGGGTAAGTCCCCCAGTTTTCTCAGCACAGGAATGATCATGACGGTTTTTGCAGGTGTTCACTGAGGTGATGTCTTTGTTCCCATCAATGTCTGGGCGCTAGAGGTTGAATTGAGGTAGAGAATTCGGGTCCCACATCACCTGATAGGCTGGAAAGAGGGTGCAGGTATCCCTGGGAAATATGTATATTTCAATATGGTATACCCTTTGATTTTCAGATTGCACAGAAACC
>NW_006925060.1:3476-4324 GCF_000298275.1 Orycteropus afer afer | reverse complement strand
GCTGTGACCCAGGAGATCCACAGGTATGCAGGGACAATTGATGGGACCCTTCACATTAGAAGAGAATTCACATAAGGGCCCCAAGAACACATAGGTATTTTGACTCTATATATGTGGTTCAGGTTTTCTGGAAGAGTTCATGGTGAACATAAGAACAGTGAATGACGCTGGACTTTGTTTTTATCCAGATCATTGGTGGTATGGCTTGAACCATGCCACACGCCATCTGAGCTTCGGGAACCAAGGCAAGAAAGATGGTTTCCTAAAATTTCCTGTTACCACGGTTCTTTTGGACAGATGCGGTAGCACATAAAAGTGACCCTGCAGACATCCCAGGCTGAGAATTGACTGCTTCCTAACGTAGTGTTGATATACGTTTAACCTTGTAAAGACTGGGGGATTTGCAGGTATGTAGGTGCACTCATCGTAGTAAGAGCATGAGATCTCACTATTGTAAGATCTTCACCCTAGAAATGTACGTGTGCTTTGACAGGTTTCCACAGAAGGGATGTCACTGTCCATGTTCATTTTCACCTTGAAGTATTATTTTTTTCAGCTAGGTTTCCTGGGTTTCTCATTCACGGAAGTGACCATGGGTGTGGAGGTGTCTCCCAAGAAACATGCGTCTTTCATTGGACTCATCACCTGTCTTTTTCAGCATCAATGGAAGAGATCACGGAAAAAGACAAAATGGTCAGTTGACATGGTTCTTTCCGATACGCAGGTGAGTGATCCTGAGATTCCACTCACAGCAAAAGCCATCTGTGGTTCAGGGGACACGCTCAGTTATATTTTGGTCCCTAGCATTTATCATTGCCATGTTTTCCTGGATCAAATCAGGTAAGAAA
>NW_006925060.1:2506-3086 GCF_000298275.1 Orycteropus afer afer | reverse complement strand
AATTTCACTCTAACACTGATTGCCTGATACCCATCATGTAAGGTAACACAGTGTATCTTTACCGCCACTACCGTCGAGCATGAGATCTTACTATTTTCTATTGCATCCTAAAGGTCCAACACCCCCTGGGCTGACTGAGGGACATGCAGGGATGCAGGGAAGTCCTCCTGGTGCTCCTCACCACAATAGTGACCCTGGATTCTCTGCAGGGTTCTGAACAAGACTTGTTGTTTGCGACTACATTTTGACAAAAGAGTTGCCAGGGAATGCGGATATATTTCCTCGGTCTCTTCCCACCCGAAGAGAATTCTCAGGTGGGCCCGTAGAAGAGACAGGCTCTTTGACATCACATCTCTTGTTCCCATTCTCCAATAGAGATCATGGTGAATCTAAGGAGAGTGAGTGACAGGAGATTTTACTGTTATAAAGGTAATTGATGAGGTAGGCCTCAACCACAGCACCTACCATCTGACCTTTAGAAATCTGGTATGTAAAGAGGCTTTCCCTCAAATTTCCTGTTCCCACGTTTATTTGAGGATTGATTGTTTCCAACTTTTAATTGATTTGAATGTATACCATT
>NW_006925060.1:0-1312 GCF_000298275.1 Orycteropus afer afer | reverse complement strand
TAACTGCGCTGTGACCCAGGAGATCCACAGGTATGCAGGGACAATTGATGGGACCCTTCACATTAGAAGAGAATTCACATAAGGGCCCCAAAACACATAGGACTTTTGACACGAGATATGTGGTTCAGGTTTTCTGGAAGAGGTCATGCTGAACATAAGAACAGTGAATGACGCTAAACTTTGTTTTTATCCAGATAATTAGTGCTATGTGCTTGAACCACGCCACTCGCCATCTGAGCTTCGGGAACCAAGGCAAGTAAAGATGGTTTCCTAAAATTTCCTGTTACTACGGTTCTTTTGGACAGATGCGGTAGCACATAAAAGTGACCCTGCAGACACGACCCAGGCTGAGAATTGACTGCTTCCTAACGTAGTGTTGATATACTTTTACCCTTGTAAAGACTGGGGGATTTTCAGGTATGTAGGTGCACTCATCATAGTAAGAGCACGAGATCTCACTATTGTAAAATCTTCACCCCAGAAATGTCCGTGTGCTTTGGAAGGTTTCCACAGAAGGGATGTCACTGTCTAAGTTCATCTTCACCTTAAAGTCCTATTTTTTTCAGCTAGGATTCCTGGGTTTCTCATTCACGGAAGTGACCATGGGTTTGGATGCGTCTCCCGAGAAACATGCGTCTTTCATTGGACTCATCACCTGTCTTTTTCAGCGTCAATGGAAGAGATCCCGGAAAAAGACAAAATGGTCAGTTGACATGGTTCTTGCCGATACGCAGGTGAGTGATCCTTAGATTCCACTCACAGCAAAAGCCATCTGTGTTTCAGGGGACACGCTCAGTTATATTTTGCTCCCTAGCATTTATCATGGCCATGTTTTCCTGGATCAAATCAGGTAAGAAATGCCAGTTTAACTGTCAGTGCCAGTAAAAGTAAGAGGACAGTAATTCTGACCGTAGGGATCACGGCTAGGTAAATTGGTAGAAAGGGAGAAGTTTGGAGTTTTCCAGGCAACTCATCCAGCTTTCTCGACACAGGAATGATGGTGAAGTTCTGGCAGGTGGTCACTGAAGTGATGTCTTTATTCCCAGCAATGTTTGACACTGCTAGTCTACTTTCCTTCAGGTAAAAATTTGGCAACCCACATGAGCTGTCATGACGAAAGTAATGTGCAGCCATTGTGGTGAAAACATGCGTTTCTCAATGCGGTATACTCCTTGATTTTCAGATTGGTTGCAACGCATCAGGAAGAGTGTAGCTATCCCATTCCCAAGGACTGAGCCTATATCAAGGTAAGTGAGGATATGATTCTAACCACAGTACAGACATTTGGATCTCCAAACAAAAGGAAAGCAAA
>NW_006925059.1:13113-13607 GCF_000298275.1 Orycteropus afer afer | reverse complement strand
TTATGACCAAGCATTAAGGTATTTGACTCCTAACCAGAAGACTTGTGGTTCAAACCCACCAGCCACTCCTCAAAAGGAAGATTGGGCAATCTACTCCCATAGAGATACTGCCTTGGAAACCCAAGGAAGGGTTGCTATGAGTTGGGACCAATTTGACAGCAGTGAGTTTGATTTTTGGTTTTCCTCAATAATTGAAAGTACCCTTAGAATAGGAACCATGTAGTTTCTAGTTGCTCATCTTGTGTTTAACATGGTTTCTCTACCAAAGACTCTCTTGAAACCTTGGAATATATTTCTGACCACCCCTGTCAAATCCCCACCTTAGCCATCACTACCAGGGATCTGAGATGATCACTAAGACAAGTCTCCATGGAGGCAGCTCCTGGATCCAAGATGGCTGTAAGGCAGAGTTAGTAGTTCCGACACAATTCATTCACGATTATCAGAGAAGCCTAGATGTTCTAGGCTCCCTGGTGGCTTCAGTATCTGTCGCC
>NW_006925059.1:11405-11860 GCF_000298275.1 Orycteropus afer afer | reverse complement strand
GAAGATTGAGAAGTTTCTCTGCATCTTCTGGACATGACTCTCTGATTGTGACAAGTCACAGGTTCCCTGCCAGACTTCTAGTGCAGCAGCCCCTGCAGAGGCTCAGAGTATGGGGCTATGAGAATTATAGAATGAAGACTTGGGGAAATAAATAGCCATCACAGAATGGTGTCTTGTCAAATGTATTTACTGGTGACTGAAGTGGAAACTGGGGGAGGGGGGGGGTGACTGAAGAAACTCTTCATTGAATTTAAAAGCACAGATCAGGAGGGGGCCGAGTGCAGCTCTGCCTTAGATCAGGTGCAGTGGTCAGATGAAGTACAGTCCGACAGGGAGGGGCATGCATATTCCAAAATATCATTCAGTGATAATCTGCAATTCAATGTCAACTGGCCTTCCAGTGTTCATGTTTCCTGAATCTCAGTACCCTTGGCCAGACCTGATGCACACCCTCC
>NW_006925059.1:8558-10320 GCF_000298275.1 Orycteropus afer afer | reverse complement strand
TCCCTTGGCTTGATCTAGTCACCTGTGCAGAGAGCAAGGAGGGAGAGGAGAAGAAGGGACCAGGCCATATTGAGTAATGTCCCGGAGTCCTGTCTTCTGTGGCCGCACAGCTGAGGCAGACCTTCCTCATCTCCCTCAGGCCCTCTTCATCCTCTGAGAGAAGGGAGGGGCCATTCATGCAAATGAGATCACCCCGGTTTCTGAGGTCACCTGGGTCAGACCTCTCTCCCTGAGAATGGATGGGAGGTGGGGCAATTGTTGGGCTGGGTGGGTCCCAGGGGGCATGAGAGGTCACATCTGCAGCTGTGAGCCCTGAGCAGAAGGCATGAGGCAAGGCCAGGTGGCTGCTTCCCAGCTCAGATCATCCACAAACCCCTCAGGAATAGGCCACATGTGCCCCCTGCTGCCCAGGCCCTGATACAGCCATGGCGTGGCATGGAGGTTAGAGTCCCTCAGAGACAACTCCCACCCCCCCAACTACTCTGCTCATTGCCCCTGCTTTGCGTTGCCCCATTTGCCACCGTTCCAGGTGGCCTCGCTTTGGAGTCTCCCTAGTACCTCAAGGTAAAGTTTTTTGTTTCCCTACTAAAATACTGGGGTTGGGTTTGGGGTCTGCTTTATGGCTCTTTTGACTGGTGACTGGGTCATGAGAGGGGTGGTTTCTCTTCTGCACATCCCCTTTAAGTCAGGACTCCAGGCCTCAGCAGAGACTGGCCTCCATGGCTGCTCTTTCCTGTCTGAACAGCCATCAGTGTTCTTTCCTGTCAGGATTTTCCCAGCTGGGAGCCTATGGTTCCACTGCAGCACTGAGGAGAAAGCTGTTCTTCCCTCCATGATGGTTGTGGTGAGTGAAGCCCCTGTCTGTGCTGCTAGAGGGTCATGCAGTGTGAATCTTCATCTTCTGTCATTAGTTCCTCATTTCTGAGTAAAATAGTCAACCTTACACATTGACAAGTGATTCCCTCCTGACCGTCTGCTCTCCAAGCACAAGGACAAAAATTTGCTGGGAGCTACGCCAAACCAAGCTCTTGGCATCATTTCACTTGCCAACAAAAAGGACAAACACGCTGAAAGTTTCATGATGGAATCCGTTAACACTTTGCATTTCTCAGTCAGTACCTGGACCCAGGGAAGGCTGATGCAAGGTAGCATTTACGATCACCCACTCCACTCAAGGGGTTTAGCAGAAAACACGGTTTCTCTCTGTTAATACTACACATCAAACATAGTATTTTTTTTTCCATCATCAAATAGAGAGCAATGTTTTTACAAATATGTCTTCATCTGGGTTTCTGGGGTATCAATGTCTTTTTGCAGATGCAGAAATTGGCCGAGTGAATTGTGCTTCCATTCCCCCCACACACACTTTAAGGAGAGACTCCTATGCTGAGTAGTCACTTACACACAGGAGGAAGTGACTCTGGTTTCTTCCTGTCCGTGGGGCTGTCCTTGTGAAGACCCCTAAGATTACAGGCAGAAGCAGGGAGGGGAGCACAGCCACAGCTGACTCCTAAGTTCAGGGCCCACGTTGGGCAAGTGTAACATGACTGGTGCAGAGAGAGACATGTCTGAATTCACAGGAAAAATCTCTCATTTTGAACTGGACACAGCTGAATTTCTTCCCTCAGTAATTGCATTTTGTGTTGAGTGGAATACAAATTCTAAGAAGATTCAACATGGGGAGGTTTTCTGTTCCTCATGCAATTGGACAAGGATGTCCTACTAGGGAACTTTTTGAGCTGGGGAAGGGACACAGCAGTTC
>NW_006925059.1:5539-8458 GCF_000298275.1 Orycteropus afer afer | reverse complement strand
CACAGTAATAGTCAGCCTCGTCCTCAGGCTGGAGCCCAGAGATGCTCAGGGTGGCCGTGTTCCCTGACCTGGAGCCTGAGAATCGGGCCGGGACCCCTGAGGGCCTGCTACTACCACTATAGATGAGGAGTTTGGGGGCACTGCCAGAAAGTTGCTGATACCAGTTTGGATATCCACGCCCAACGTTACTGCTGCCTCCAGAGCAGGAGACGGTGACTTGCTGGCCTCGGTTCCCAGACACTGAAGGCGGCTGACTCAGCACAGACTGGGCCCAGGATCCTGGAAGTGAGAGAGAGAGATGGTCATGCTGGAGTCTCGAGACAGGAGGGGAAATCAGGATCCCCTCCCCTGGTTTGATCTAGTCACCTGTGCAGAGAGCAAGGAGGGAGAGGAGGAGAAGGGACCAGGTCATATTGGGTAGTGTCCCAGAGTCCTGTCTTCTGTGGCTGCACAGCTGAGGCAGACCTTCCTCATCTCCCTCAGGCCCTCTTCATCCTCTGAGAGAAGGGAGGGGCCATTCATGCAAATGAGATCACCCAGGTTTCTGAGGTCACCTGGGTCAGACCTCTCTCCCTGAGAATGGATGGGAGGTGGGGCAATTGTTGGGCTGGGTGGGTCCCAGGGGTCATGGGAGGTCACAGCTGCAGCTGTGAGCCCTGAGCAGAAGGCAGGAGGCAAGACCAGGTGGCTGCTTCCCAGCTCAGATCACCCACAAACCCCTCAGGAATGGGTCACGTGTGCCCCCTGCTGCCCAGGGCCTGATACAGCCATGGCGTGGCATGGAGGTTAGAGTCCCTCAGAGACAACTGCCACCCCCCCCCAAATACTCTGCTCATTGCCCCTGCTTTGCGTTGCCCCATTTGCCACCGTTCCAGGTGGCCTCGCTTTGGAGTCTCCATAGTACCTCAAGGTAAAGTTTTTTTGTTTCCCTACTAAAATACTGGGGTTGGGTTTGGGGTCTGCTTTATGGCTCTTTTGACTGTTCACTGGGTCATGAGAGAGGTGGTTTCTCTTCAGCACGTCCCCTTTAGGTCAGGACTCCAGGCCTCAGTAGAGACTGGCCACCATGGCTGCTCTTTCCTGTCTGAACAGCCATCAGTGTTCTTTCCTGTCAGGATTTTCCCAGCTGGGAGCCTGTGGTTCCACCGCAGCACTGAGGAGAAAGGCTATTCTTCCCTCCATGATGGTTGTGGTGAGTGAAGCCCCTGTCTGTGCTGCTAGAGGGTCATGCAGTGTGAATCTTCATCTTCTGTCATTAGTCCTCATTTCTGAGTAAAAAAGTCAACCTTACACATTGACAAGTGATTCCCTCCTGACCGTCTGCTCTCCAAGCACAAGGACAAAAATTTGCTGGGAGCTATGCCAAACCAAGCTCTTGGCATCATTTCACTTGTCAACAAAAAGGACAAACACGCTGAAAGTTTCATGATGGAATCCGTTAACACTTTGCATTTCTCAGTCAGTACCTGGACCCTGGGAAGCCTGATGAAAGGTAGCATTTACGATCACCCACTCCACTCAAGGGGTTTAGCAGAAAACACAGTTTCTCTCTGTTAATACTACACATCAAACATAGTATTTTTTTTTTTTTCCATCATCAAATAGAGAGCAATTTTTTTACAAATATGTTTTCATCTGGGTTTCTGGGGTATCAATGTCTTTTTGCAGATGCAGAAATTGGCCGAGTGAATTGTGCTTCCATTCCCCACACACACACTTTAAGGAGAGACTCCTATGCTGAGTAGTCACTTACACACAGGAGGAAGTGACTCTGGTTTCCTCCTGTCCGTGGGGCTGTCCTTGTGAAGACCCCTAAGATTACAGGCAGAAGCATGGAGGGGAGCACATCCACAGCTAACTCCTAAGTTCAGGGCCCACGTTGGGCAAGTGTAATATGACTGGTGTAGAGAGACAATGTCTGAATTCACAGGAAAAATCTCTCATTTTCAACTGGACACAGCTGAATTTCTTCCCTCAGTAATTGCATTTTGTGTTGAGTGGAATACAAATTCTAAGAAGATTCAACATGGGGAGGTTTTCTGTTCCTCATGCAATTGGACAAGGATGTCCTACTAGGGAACTTTTTGAGCTGGGGAAGGGACACAGCAGTTCACCAGATGAAGTTCCCGAAAAAGACAAGGCCCTCAAGGTGGCAGCCAAGGACACAACAGAGGCCCAGTCTGCACTAAGCAAGAAGCTACCAGGTGAATGCAGACACTTAGGTCCATGTCTCTGTTTCTTATAGTCCTGGAGCACTGTGTCACCATCCCGACAGTCATAAGACTGGCAGTGAGAATCAGCCTCATCCACAGGCCTCAATCCAGTGATGGTCAGATGGTTTCCAGATGTGTGTTCAGAGAAAAAAATGAGCCATGAGTAACATAGATGAGGAGTTTGAGACCTGTTCTTGAGAGCTGTTATTACCAACCCACACGATTGTCATCCCCCATGTTGGTGTTTCTTCCAGAGTAAGATATGGTGACCCTCTGGTCCCAGGACCCAGACACTGAAGATTGCTGAGTAGGCACACATTGGACCCAGGATCCCAGAAAATTGTGTCCGAGTTTCCCAGAATCCACTGGAGAAGAGGAAGCAGACCAAGCTCCTCTCTCTGTCTCTGGGCATCTAGTCACCTGTGCAGTGAGTGAGGAGGATGAATGGAAAGGGGTCTGGGCCACGGACAAGACAATCAATAGACCTTACTATGACCAGAACCTCCACAGAAGATAGCGAAGAAGAAGGAATGAATAAACACAAGAAGGGAGTAGGGAGAATGTCCTCATATCGAGGGGACTACAATCAATGACACAGAGCAAAGTGTGTAGGAACCGTGGAATGGAAAGCCAAGTTTCTCTGTAAATGTTCATCCACATTACAATAAAAAGGAGAAGAAAAGAAATTGGAGCTGGAGGGTTAGAG
>NW_006925059.1:4005-5039 GCF_000298275.1 Orycteropus afer afer | reverse complement strand
GTACCAAGTAAATTATGCATCTCACTGAGTTTGTTTGATGTTACAATCCCAGAATTCTAATGTACTGTCCAGATAAACAATCTTTACCAAGCAGAATTCCTCATAATGGCCATTGACTTTCTAAAGTGTTTTTGGGTAGGTCATTTTTCTGAATCAGCCCAAGATCCAGGAAAGCACCTGAGGGTCTTGAGGTTGATGTTTACAGCCGGCCTATACCTCAGCTACACTTGCCTACGTCTGTCCTCGATCTGCCGGAACCTCCCAGTCTAGGCCTCCATGAGATGTTTCCAAATTCATCTCCACCAAGGAGGTCCATTCCGGTTGGGTGTAGGCAGAAAGGGCGGGCGCCTCTGGGGCTTTCCAGCTGACCCACCCCTGGGGACATCAATATTCCCCACATCATCCTGCCCCCATCCCCCACCCTGCTAATAATTTTCCCCAAGTCCTCCAACAGGGCCTCTCCCAGCCACAGGCTGATGGGCTGGCTGGCTGGCTCGCCCTTTGCCTGCCTACTTGGCAGGAGAATTAAAAAGAAGCCTTTTGTTGGTAAAATAAATCAATCAAATAAAGTGTCTTTGAGTATGGAATGTCAAAATGACAAAAACAAACATGACCCTGACCCATAGATCTGGATCATGAGGTGAGCTTGTGTGCCTGGGGCACATATGAAGTGCCATAGGGAGTTTCCTATACCCATAACAACCGCAGTTTCAAAGTCTACAACCCAAACCCAAATCACAAACATAAACATTGGAGAGCTAATAAACAAAGCACCCCCACGAGGAAGCCAATCCCCTCAGCTGGTAACGACCGACTGTGAGTCGGATGCAATTCAGTCTCGCGGAGGGTTCAGCATCCTCAGAACCCCACATCTTCTGACACCAGAAAAGGTGACTAATCTCTAAGACTCGGAATAGAGTTGCAACAATGCTAGAGACTGGTTAGTTGACCGTACAGTTCACAAGCCGGACCCCACACAGTGTGAGACTGGGTGCTGCGCCTGACATGAGGCAGAGTGGGGTTTCTGGAATTGA
>NW_006925059.1:2588-3353 GCF_000298275.1 Orycteropus afer afer | reverse complement strand
GTTTGGACTGTGTGATCCTGCATGTCCCACAAGCTCAGAGAAGAGTCTGTTGGCCTTGGCTCTGCACTGATGAGTCACTGCATTCTGTGGGCCTTAGAAAAGGCTTTCTCTACCCAGAGTTCATGCAGAGAGGAGAGAGACTTGGGATTGGGGAGCTGAGGAATCTGGATGGGACCCATGTGAGTTAATGGATAGAGGACGGCAGGAAGGCAGCCACCGTGGCTCCAGTGAACTTGGTAGGGGAATGCAGAGGGCAAGAGCTGGGCAGGCCCGGATCCTGGGGCTGGTAGCCTGTACGAGTTACCTGTTGTTCTGTGAAAACTTTACCCCAAAATCTGAAGCACAAAGCAACAAACATATATTTCATTTTTTGTTGCTCAGGACTTTAGACCGGTCTAGCTGGGACCCTCTCTTTCAAAGTCTCTCCAGTGTCTGGGCTTTGATCTCAACTGAGCCTTGACTGGGGAAAGATCCAATTCCAAGCTCAGTACCACGTTCTTGGTAGGATTTGGTATCTTTTAAGCTTTTGGGCTAAGAGCTTCAGTTCCTCTAGACTGTTGCCCGAGGCCCTTCCTCGGTTTTTTGCCATATGGCCATTTCCATAGGAAAACTCATAATATTGTGATTTGCTTCCCCAGAGACAAGGAGTGAGAGAGAAAGGAAAGACACTGCAAACAGAGAGAAAGGTGGAAATCACAGACCTTGTGGTCTATTCTATGCTTTAGAAGCCAGTCAGTAAGGCCAATCTCCACTCAAGGGGAGGGG
>NW_006925059.1:1985-2488 GCF_000298275.1 Orycteropus afer afer | reverse complement strand
AGGCAGCCACCGTGGCCCCAGTGAACCTGGTAGGGGAATGCAGAGGGCAAGAGCTGGGCAGGCCCGGATCCTGGGGCTGGTAGCCTGTACGAGTTACCTGTTGTTCTGTGAAAACATTACCCCAAAATCTGAAGCACAAAGCAACAAACATGTATTTCAGTTTTTGTTGCTCAGGACTTTAGACACGGTCAGCTGGGAGCCTCTCTTTCAAAGTCTCTCCAGTGTCTGGGCTTTGACCTCAACTGAGCCTTGACTGGGGAAAGATCCAATTCCAAGCTCAGTACCACGTTCTCGGTAGGATTTGGTATCTTTTAAGCTTTTGGGCTAAGAGCTTCAGTTCCTCTAAACTGTTGCCCGAGGCCCTCCCTCAGTTTTTTGCCATATGGCCATTTCCATAGGAAAACTCATAATATTGTGATTTGCTTCCCCAGAGACAAGGAGTGAGAGAGAAAGGAAAGACACCGCAAACAGAGAGAAAGGTGGAAATCACAGACCTTGTGGTC
>NW_006925059.1:0-755 GCF_000298275.1 Orycteropus afer afer | reverse complement strand
ACATCTCATTCACCAGGCACAGCAGGCATCCTCCGATGTGCTACTTTAGGGGCCCAGGGAAATGATTGAACTGCTTTTATTATAAGAAGAAAAAGAAAGAACCATTCATTAGATTGTATTGACATGTAGTCAGAAAAGATTTCAATATGTTTTGGAAATGGTCCCTGAAGTCAAAGAGGCTTGTTGTTACCTGGCATCATTTTGACCCCAGCCCATGGTGATCCCATGCAGGAGGGAGTGAGGGGCCCAGTCTCATGACCAGTAGGGGATCAGACAGTTATGATCCGTGGGCTTTCATTGGCTGAGTTTGGAAGCAGTTCATTGGCCCTTCCTTCCTAGTCTGTCGTAGTCTGGGAGTTCTGTGGAAACCTGTGTAGCATCAGAGCAACACACAGCCCTCCACTAACAGATGGGTGGTGGCTACACAGGAGGGGGTTTGATGGGAATCAAACAAAATCTCCCACAAGGGAGGTGAGGATTCTACCACTGAAAAGGGCTCAGGGACCTCAAGAGTAATCATGTATCCCCTCTATGATCAAACGCCAATCAGAGCAATAGGGAGGAGCCTCAGAAGGATCATTGGGAGTGAGAGAAGCCCCGTAAACAGAGCAGACACTGTGTGACCCTGTGTCTCCATCCCAGAGACTGAACTACAGCAGCTGGAACAGACACAGATGAGGGGGTGATGGGGGAGGGCACTGTAAGGGGCACAGAGGGAGGGGTTACAAATGGTGACAAGGAGACTGTTGGGGTGG
>NW_006925058.1:9394-11379 GCF_000298275.1 Orycteropus afer afer | reverse complement strand
TGGAGGGAGACTGAAACCATTCCTCTTGAGAACGGGAACCAGAACAGGACTGAATGCCTGCTATCACCACTTCTATTCAACAATTGTACTGGAAGTCCTAGCCAGGGCCATAAGGCAAGACAGGGAAATCAAAGGCATCCAAATTAGTAAAGAAGAAGTCAAACTATCCCTATTTGCTAACGATTTGATCTTATACATAGAAAACCCAAGAGACTCAGCAAAAAACTACTGGAACTAATTGAGAGATCTAGCATAGTGGCAGGATACAAGATCAATACCCAAAAATCAGCTGGATTCCTCCACATCAGCAAAGAGTTTGCTGAAAAAGAATTAAGGACCTCAATACCATTTACAATAGTTACCTAAATAAATAAATAAATAGATAGATAGATAGATAAAACACTTGGGAATAAATCTTACCTGGGACACAAAAGACTTGTACAAAGAAAACTTTAAAAGACTACTTCAAGAAACCACGAGATCTGCATAGATGGAAGAATATACCATGCTCATGGATAGGAAGATTAAGCATTGTGAAAATGTCAATTGTACCCAAAGCTATCTATACATGAATGGAATCTCAATCCAGAGCCCATCAATATTCTTTAAGAATATGGAAAAACCAATAACTAACTTTATATGGAAGGGAAAGAAACCTCAGATAAGCAAAGTATTATCAAAGAAGAAGAACAAAGTAGGAGGTCTCACACTCCTGGATCTCAAAACCTACTATACAGACACAGTAGTCAAAACTTCCTAGTATTGGTAAAATGACAGACACATGGACCAGTGGAACAGAATTGAGAACCCAGTAATAGATCCGTTGACCTATGGTCAGTTGATCTTTGACAAAGGGCCAAAATCCATTCAATGGGGAAGAGATTGTCTGTTTAACAAATGGTGCTGGCAAAACTGGAGATCCATTTGTAGAAAATTGAAAGAAGATCTGTACCTCACACCATACACAAAAATGAACTCCAGATGGATCAAAGACTTAAATATGAAACCCAAAATGATAAAGTTCGTCAAGGAAAAACTAGGGACAAATTTAGGGGCCCTAATATATGGCATAAATAGACTATCAAGCATAATCCAAAATGCAAAAACAGCAGAAGAGAAACTAGATGAATAGGGGCTTCTAAAAGTTATATTTTTATGTGCTTACAGAGACTTCTCCAAAAAAGTCAACAGAGAACCTACAGATTGAGAAAAAATATTTGGCAATGACATATTTGACAAGGGACATATCTCTAAAAGTTATAGAAAACTCCAACACCTCAACAACAAAAAGACAAATAATCCAATTTAAAAATGGGCAGAAGACATGACTAGACACTTCACGAAAGAGGATAGATATTCAGGCAGCCAACAAACATATGAAGAAAAGCTCATGATCATTAGCCATTAGAGAGATGTAATCAAAACCATGAGATACCATCTTGCTCCAGCACTAGTAGCAAAGTTTAACAAGACAGAAAATAACAAATGCTGGCGAGGATGCAGAATGTTGGGACATTCATACATTGCTGGTGGGAATGTAAAATGGCACAACCACCATGGAAAGCAGTATGGTGATTCCTTAAAAAGCTGGAACTAGAAATACCATTTGACCCAGCTATTTCATTATTGTTGTTGTTAGGTGCCCTCGAGTTGTTTCTGACTCATAGTGATCCCATGCACAGCAGAATGAAATACTGCCCGATCCTATGCCAGCTCCACAATCCCTGCTGTACCTGAGCCCATCATCGCAACCACCATATCAATCCATCTTGTTGAAGGCCTCCCCCTCTTTTGTCAACCCTCCACCCTATCATGCCTGACATCCTTCTCCAGGGAATGGTCCCTTCTGACAACATGACCAAAACAGGTGAGATGAAGTCTGGCCATTCTCACTTCCAAGGAGCATTTTGGGTGCACTTCCTCCAGGACAGATCTGTTAGTTCTTTTAGCAGTCCATGGTACTTTCAGCATTCTTCACCAGCACC
>NW_006925058.1:1917-7426 GCF_000298275.1 Orycteropus afer afer | reverse complement strand
TTGCCAACTTTTGCATTCTAGTTACCAGTGATAATCAACACATCCTGATTGCATGTTCGGTCAGTTTCAGACTGCAGAAGTTGATAAAAATCTTCAATTTCTTCATCTTTGGCTTTGGTGGTTGGTGCATAAATATGAATAATAGTCATATTAACAGGTCTTCCTTGTAGGCATATGGATATTACCCTATCACTGACAGCATTGTATTTCAGGACAGATCTTGAAACATCCTGTGTGATGATGAATGCCATGCCATTCTTCTTCAAACTATCATTCCCGGTATAGTAGATCACATGGTTGTCTGATTCAAAGTGGCCCAAACCAGTCCTTTTCAGCTCACTAATGCCGAGAAATCAATTTTTATGTGTTCCATTTCATTTTTGACAACTTCCAATTTTCCTAAGTTCATACTTGGTACATTCCATGTTCCAATGATTAATGGATGTCTGCAGATGTTTCTCTTCAATTTGAGTGGTGCCACGTCAGCAAATGAAAGTCTCAAAAGCTTTACCTTATCCATAGGAGTAAGGCTGGGTTTACTCAGATGATGCAGCTCTTTCCCAGTCCTATTTTGAGAGTCTTCTAACCTAACAGGACTATTCATAAAGCTGTGTGGTAATGTATCCAACAGTGTTCCTTTGCTATTCATAAGGTTTTCCCTGTCCAATTCTTTGAGAAGTGGAAGGCCTGTTCCTTCTTCCTAATCTGCCTCAGTCTGTAAGCTGGGCTGATACATATGCACCATGTGCATCCTGCTGGGTTTGAAACACCAGTGGCTCAGCCTCAAAGCTCATATCAACATGTCACCACAGTAGGACAAGCCGACAGACAAGTTTGTCTCCCTGTTGGAAACCTCTCATAGTACATTTACCTGGGTCCCTGCACTGACTCCTCCTCTCTCCGATTCCTGGGCTTTTAATCCCATTTCTCCCACTCCCCTGCCCCGCTGCTTCGGGCATGCTTGAGTTCCCTCTCCTCACCTGGATCCCTGCGGCCATTTCATTACTAGATATATATCCTAAAGAAATGAGAGCCATGATAAGAACAGACATATGCACATCCATGTTCATTGCAGCACTATTTACAATAGCCAAAAAATGGAAACAACCTAGGTGTCCATCAGCTGAGGAATGGATAAGCAAGCTATGATACATACACACAATGGAATACTATGCAACCCTAAAGAATAATGTAGAATTAGCAAAACACTGCATAACCTGGATGAACTTGGAGGACATTATGCTGAGTGAAGTTAATCAATTATGGAAGGACAGATATTGTATTAGTCAGTTATTATGAAAAGTCAAGGAAAGGTTTATCTATGGAAGGAAATTTTCTTTGTAGGTTACCAGGGGTGGGACGGGAGGGGAGGGAACAGTTAGGTAAGTAGAGACAAGTATTGATTTGAGTGAAGAGAAAGGCAATGTACCAAATGTGAGTGATCAACATGGTGGCATTGAGGAAGAGGAAGACATAGAGAAGTGCATGGAAGGTACAGACAACAAAGATGAACCCTTTTGCACATACAGTACTGTGTTGTCAGTGAAGGCAAACATTGATATACAGGTGGATAGATGGGTGGACGTTTGTCTATGCTGACAGAAGTGTGTCCTTGACCATGTTAGGACTGGCAGACAGTGTTTCTACAAGTGTATTTGTATATTCTGTAAGAATTCCTAGGTATATAGTAGAGCTGGCAAGGGACAAGGTTGTAATCACTCCCTTTCCACAGCCAGCCACCCAGAGGGAATGAGTATTTTGACCTGTGGGCTTGGAAGCATAGTATCAGGGGCATCAAGCTTAATTGGCATAACGTACTACATAAAAACATTGTTCCACATCCTACTTTTGTAAATAGTGACTGGGATCTTAAAAGCTTGCAAGTGGCCATCTAGAGGAAACGATGGGTCTCTCCTCATCCAGAGCAAAGCAGAATGAAGAAAACCAAAGACACATGGAAACCATTAGTCCAAGGGTCTGATACACCATGGGATACTCAGCCTATACAACTATGAGATCAGAAGTAGATGGTGCTAGGCTACCACTGTCAGCCACTTGGAAGGGGATCTATGTATGAGATCCTGGATAGAGTGGGAGAACAATGTGGAACAAAACTCAAAATCATTTGGATAAAATGGGGGGGGACCAGGTTTCCTGGTCTGATAGAGCTTGATGGAACCACTGAGACTGTGGTCCCGAGCTGTCCTTCAGGTCTGAAACTGAACCTACTCCTGTGGCTTCCAGCCAAACAAAAGACAGGCATATGAGCTGAACATTTACATTAGGTAGATACACTCTTTGGAGAGATCAATCCTGGGAGAATAGAGGGGCTGTATATGTAAAGGGAGACAGCTCAGGGGGCAGGAGTGCATGGGAGGAAATGACACAGGGAAGAGGTAACTATGGGGAGGAAGTAAGAGGGGGCTGTTGCATTATAGGAAATTGTAGCCAAGGTCATGAGACAAAGTGTAGGTGAGCTGCTGTATGGAAAGTGAATTTGCTCTGTAAACTTTCACCCAAATCACAATAAAAATTATATATAGAGAGAGAAAGAGAGAGAGAGAGCCATAGAACAATTCAATATTGCAACTTGAGGCTTGAATTTCTTCTTCAGTTCTTTTCAGCTTGTGAAATGATGAACATGTTCTTACCTTTCATTTTTCTAACTCTAGGTCTTTGCACATTTCATTATAATACCTTGTTTTCTCAAGCTGCCCTTTGAAATCCTCTGTTCAGCCCTTTTCTTTGATCATTTTTTTCCTTCGATCATTTTTTTCCTTCCTGTTTAGCTACTGTGTTCAAGAGTTTCAAAGTCTCTTCTGACATCCATTTTGGTCTTTTCTTTCTTTCCTGAGTTTTTTATGACCTTTTGGTTTCCTCACATATGATATTCATGATGTCATCGACAACTTACATGGTGTTCTGTTTTAGTGTGCATTGTGTTAAATCTGTTCTTCAGATGGTCTCTAAATTCAGGTGAAAAGTAGTCAAGATCTCACTTTGGTTCTTGTGGACTTGTTTAATTTTCTTCAGCTTGAACTTAGACTTGCATATGGGCAATTTATCGTCTGTTTCACAGTTGGCTCCTGGCCATATTCTGACTGATGATATAGAACTTCTCCATTGCCTCTTACCACAGATATAGTCAATTTGATTCCTGTTATTCCATCTGGTCAGGTCTGTGTGTAGAGTCACCATTTATGTTATCGAATAAAGGTATTTACAATGAATAAGTCTTTTGTCTTGCAAAATTCTGTCATGCAATCTCCAGCATCATTTCTATCACCAAGGTCATATTTTCAGCTACTACAGATCCTTCTTTTTGTCCAACTCCCTTATTCCAATCACCAGTAGTTATCAATAATTCTTGATTACATGTTTGATCAATTTCAGACTTCAGAAGTTGGTAAAAATTTTCACTTTCTTTATGTTTGGCTTTAGAGGTTGGTGTGCAAATTTGAACAATAGTATTAACTGCTCTTCCTTCTAGGCATATAGATATTATGCTATCACTGACAGCACTGTACTTTAGGACAGATCTTGAACTGTTCTTTTTCATGATGAATGTGACATTGTTCCTCTTCAATTTGTCATTCCCAGCATAGTAGACCATATGATTGTCTGGTTCAAAATGGCCAGTACCAGTCCATTTTAGCTCACTAATGCCTAGGGTATTGATCTTAATGTGCTCCATTTAGGTTTTTTTTGGGGGTGGTGGTGGTGGTGGTGGTATTTATCTATTTATTTATTTTTATTATTGTGGTTTGGGTGAAAATTTACAGAGAAAATTCACTTTCCATACAGCAGTTCACACACACTTTGTCTCATGACATTGACTACAATTTACCTCAATGCAACAGCTCCCCTCCCACTTCTTCCTGATAGTTACCTTTTCCCTGTGTCCATCCCTCCATGCTCTCCTGCCCCCTGAGCTGTCTCCCTGTGCATACGCAGCCCTTCTTTCTCCCATGATTTTTCTCTCCAAGGAGTGTATCTACCTCAGGTAAATGTTCAACTCATATGCCTGTCTTTTGTTTGGCTGGAAACCACAGGTGTGGGTTCAATTCCAGACCTGAAGGGCAGCTAGGGGCCATAGTCTCAGTGGTTCCACCAGGCTCTGTCAGAACAGCAAATATGGTCCCTGTTTTTTTGTTCTTTTTTCCAAATGATTTTGAGTTTTGTTCCACATTGTTCTCCCTCTCTATCCAGGATCTCATACAGAAATCCCTCTCTGAGTGGTTGACAGTGGTAGCCAGGCACCATCTAGTTCTTCTGGTCTCATAGTCATATAGGCTGCAGATCCCATGGTGTACCAATTGCCAGGACCAATTGTTTCCATGAATCTTTGGTTTTCTTCATTCTTCTTTGCTCTGGATGAGGAGAGACCCATTGTTGCATATAGATGGCTGCTTGCAAGCTTTTAAGGTCCCCGTAGCTACTCACCAAAGTAGGAGGTGGAACAATGTTTTGTGTAGAATGTTATGCCAACTGAGCTTGATGTCTCCTGCAACCATGGTCCCGAGCCCATCAGTTCAACTACTCGGTTCCTCTGGGTAGTTGGCTGTGACCAAGAAGTGACTACAAACTTGTCCCTTGTCAGCTCTACTATACACCTGGGAATTCAGATCATACAAATACTCTTATAGGACCATTGTCTGCCAACCCTATACATGGTCTTGGGTATATTCCCTGCTTCATAGACATACATAATAGTTCAGCTTGTCCACCCACCTATATAGGGGTCACCCATATACCCATGTTTGCCTTCAGTGACAACACAGTACTGTATGTGCAAAAGGGTTCATCTTTGTTGTCTATACCTCCCATACACCTCTCTATGTCTTCCTCTTCCTCAATGCTCCCATGTTGATCACTCACATTTGGTACATTGCCTTTTTCTTCACCCAAATCAATACTTATCTCTACCTATCTAACAGTGTTCCCTCCTCTCCCTCCACCCCTGGTAACCAACAAAGAAAATTTCCTTCCGTAGATAAATGTTTCCTTGACTTTTACAATACTGGACTAATACAATATTTGTGCTTTTGTGATTGACTTGTTTCACTCATCATAATGTCCTCCAAGTTCATCCAGGTTATGCAGTGTTTTGCTGATTCTACGTTATTCTTCAGGGTTGCATAGTATTCCATTGTGTGTATGTACCATAGTTTGGTTATCCATTCCTCAGTTGATAGACACCAAAGTTGTTTCCTTCTTTCAGTGATTGTAAATAGTGCTGCAATGAACATGGGTGAGCATATGTCTGTCCTTGTCATGGCTCTCACTTCTTTAGGATATATACTTAGTAATGAAATGGCTGGGTCAAATGGTATTTCTAATTCCAACTTTTTAAGGAATCACCATACTGCTTTCCATAGTGGTTGTACCATTTTACAGTCCCACCAGCAGTATATGAGAGTTCCAATCTCTCCACATCCTTGACAGAATTTGTTATTTTGTGTCTTGTTAAACTTTGCTACTAGTGCTGGAGCAAGATGATATCTCATTG
>NW_006925058.1:0-927 GCF_000298275.1 Orycteropus afer afer | reverse complement strand
CCAGCACCATTTATTAAATAAACATTCTCTTCTCCATTTAATGGATTTAGGTCCTTTGTCAAAGATCAGCTGACCATAGGTCAATGGATTTATTTCTGGGTTCTCAGTTTTATTCCATTGGTCTATGTGACTATCATTGTACCAGTACCAGGCAGTTTGACTACTGTGGCTGTATAGTAGGTTTTGAGATCTGGCAGTGTGAGACCTCCTACTTTATTTTTCTTCTTCAATAGTGCTTGGCGTATCCAAGGTCTCTTTCCTTTCCGTATAAAGTTAGTGATTGGTTTTCCTGTATCCTTAAAGAATGTTGATGGGATCTGGATTGGGATTGCATTGAATGTTTGGATTGCTTTGGGTAGAATTGACATTTTCACAATGTTCAATCTTCCTATCCATGAGCATGGTATGTTCTTCCACTTATGTAGATCTCTTATGGTTTCTTGAAGTAGTGTTTTATAGTTTTCTTTGTGCAGGTCTTTTGTGTCCCTAGTAAGATTTATTCCCATGGATTTTATTTTTGGGGGAGCTACTGTAAATGGTGCTGATTTCCTTATTTCTTTTTCAGCAATCTCTTTGCTGGTGTAAAGGAATCCCACTGATTTTTGGATGTTGATCTTATATCCTGCCACATTTAGAGATGTTAAATCTCTCAATTAGTTCCAGTAGATTTTTGACTGAGTCTTAGGTTTTCTAGGTATAGGATCATATCATTAGTAAATAGGGATAGTTTGACTTCTTTCTTACCAGTTTGGATACCTTTGATTTCCCTTTCTTGCCTTATGGCCCTGGCTAGGACTTCCAGTACAATGTTGAATGGAAGTGGTGATAGCAAGCATCCTTGTCTGGTTCCTGTTCTCAAGAGGAATGGTTTCAGTCTCTCTCCATTGAGAATAATGTTGGCTATTGGTTTTGCATAGATGCCCTTTA
>NW_006925057.1:6861-11798 GCF_000298275.1 Orycteropus afer afer | reverse complement strand
GCCATCTTGCCGGAACCTAGGAATAAATCTTACCAGAGACACAGAAGATCTATATAAAGAAAACTACAAAACACTACTTCAAGAAACTACAAGAGATACACATAAACTGAAGAACTTGCCTTGTTATTGGATAGGAAGACTGAACATTGTGAAAATGTCAATATTACCCAAAGCAAACTACACACTCAATGCAATCCCAATCCAGATACCATCAACATTTTTTTAAGAATATGGAAAAATTAATTATTAATTTCATATGGAAAGGAAAGAGACCTCTGATAAGCCAAGCACTGCTGGAGGAGAAAAACAAAGTAGGAGGTCTCACACTCTCAGATCTCAAAACCTACTATACAGCCATAGTAGTTAAAACAGCGTGGTACTGGTATGATGATAGACAGATAGACGAGTGCAACAGAATCAAAAACCCAGAAATAGACCCAACCATCAATGGACAGCTGATCTTTGACAAAGGACCAAAACCCATTAAATGAAGGAGAGATAGCCTTTTTAACAAATGGTGCTTGCAAAATTGGATATCCACTTGCAGAAAAATGAAACAAGACCCATATCTCACCCCTTGCACAAAAACAAACTCAATCTAGATCAAAGACTTAAATGTAAAACCCAAAACTACAAAATTCATCAAAGATAAAATAGGAGCAAATCTAGGGGCCCAAATATATGGCATAAATAGGCTATTAGCCAGAACCCAAAACACACAGGTAGTGGAGGAAAAGCTAGATGACCAGAAACTTTTAAAAATTAAATTCTTATGTGCATTGAAAGACTTCTCCAAAAGGGTAAAAAGAGAACCTACAGATTGGGAAAAAATATTTGGTCATGACATATCTGACAAAGGACTTATCTCCGAAATCTATTGAAAACGTCAACACCTCAACACCAAATAGATAAGCAATCCAATTTAAAAAATGGGGAAAGGGCATGTACAGACACTTCATTAAAGATGATATACTGGTGGCCAGCAAATACATGAGGAAGTGCTTACAATCATAACCATTGTTGTTGTTGCTATTTGCCATCGAGTCGGCCCCGACTCATAGCGACCCCTCCTTGGGTTTCCGAGGAGTATCACTACGGGAGTAGGAATGCTCAACCTTCCTTCCGAGGAGTGGCTGGTGGGTTGAACCGCCAGCCTTCTGGTTAGCAGTCAAGTGCCTTAGGCACTATGCTACCAGAGCTCCTATCATAGCCATTAGAGAGATGCAAATAAAAACAATAAGACATCATCCCACTCCAGAAATAATAGCAAAGTTCAACAAGACAGAAAATAACAAATACTGGAAAGGGTACAGAGAGATTGGAATTCTCATACACTGCTGGTGGGACTGCAAAATGACACAACCATTGTAGAAAATGGTGTCGCATTTCCTTAAAAAACTGAAAATAGAAATACCATTTTATCCAGCAATTCCATTACCAGGAATATATCCTAAAGATGTGAGAGACAGGACACAAACAGACATATGCACACCCATGTTCATCGCAGCATGATTCACTATAGCAAAGAGATGGTAACAACCTATATGCCCATCAACAGATTAGTGGATAACCAAACTATGGTACATTCGCACAATGGAATACTATACTACATTAAAGAATAATGAAGAATACACAAATCATATCACAACGTGGATGAATTTGGAGGACATTATGCTGAGTGAAATAAGTCAATCACAGAAGGACAAATTTGTATGAACTTACTGCTGTAAAAAGTCAAGGAAAGGTTTACTGAGAGAAGGAAACTCACTTTGTAGCTTACAAGGGTTAGGAGGGAAGGAGAGGGAAAATCTCAGACTAGTTAGGGGTCACATGTTGATTTGGGTGAGGGAAAGGACAGTATAGAAAGAGTCTGTGAGCAGCATGATGACATTGGGGAAAGGAAGGTACTGAAATGTGCACATAAAATATAGATAACAGAGGCAAAGAATAGTATATGCACAATGCTACATTACCACTATTCATAAAGTTGCACAGTAATGTAACAGACAGTGTTTCTCTGCTATTCGTAAGGTTTTCCCTGGCCAATTCTTTGAGAAGTGGATGGCCTTTTCCTTTTTCCTAGTCTATCTCAGTCTGAAAGCCAGGCTGATACCTGTGCACCATGTGCACCCCACTGGGTTTGAAACACTAGTAGCGCAGCCTCAAGACTCACAGCAACACATCACCACAGTAAGACAAACTGACAGACAAGTTTGTCTCCCTTACCTGTTGGAATCCTCTCCAACCTCCCCTTACCTAGATCCCTGCAGCTGACTCCTCATGCTGTCCCAGTCCCCCTCGCCTTTTCTGTCCATTCCCCACTTTCCCACCTTGCTGCTTTAGGGCATGGCCTGGGTTCCCTCCCCTCACTTGAATCCCTGTGGCTGACTCCTTGCTTTGTCTCAGTCCCCCTAGCATTACCACTAATATCAAACACCAGGCTACAGAGAGATGCATAGACATGTGATAAGATCAGGTGGGAGTTGGCGAGCAGGAATATACCCTAGACCAAGGATAGATTTAACTGAAGATAACCTTACATATATATTTAGATTTAACTGAAGATAATCGTACATATTTGAAGAAAAAGAGGAAGGCCCTCAACAAGATGGATTAACACACTGGCGTAATGATGAGCTCAAGTATTGCAAGGATCATGGGGCAGGACCAGGCAGCGTTTCATTCTGCTGTACATGGGGTCACTGCGAGATGACTCGACAGCACCTAACATCACCAACAACAAGATTCTTACATACGCACTTGTGCTACAAAACCAGCAACACACATTACAGAAGCAACAGAAGAAAAAGTTGGAGTAACTTCTCAGTGACAATCATACACCTTGGAAGAGAGAATAACCAGGCCTGCTGACTTGGGACTGTAGCTGCAGGGGACACCAAACTCAATTGGCACAACATAGTACACAAAAATCTTATTCCACAACCTGCTTTGGTGGATAGCGACTAGGGTCTTAAAAGCTTTTGAGTGGCCATCTAAGATGCAACTATTGGTTTCCTCTTACCTGAAGCAAAGAGGAGTGAAATAAATCAAGGCATCTGGAAACAATTAGTCCAAAAATATGATAGATCCCAAGACCACAAGAACTGAATGAGGCTGGCTACCAATGCCAACTGCTAGGAAATGGATCAAACATGGAGATCCTGGATAGAGTGGGAGGAAAATTTGGAACAAAATTGAAAAACACAAAAATGACCAGAATTATAGGTTGAAAAGAGTCTGTTGGAAACCCCAAGATTCTAGGCCCAGGTTACCCTTCGGGCCAAGAATTGGACTCACTCCTATGGATTGGCTCTCAGCCCAATAGTAAAAAGACCTACATGCAGAACATCTATCCCAAGGCAATGCACCCACCTACTCTAGGGAGATACACCCCTTAGAGCAATTGGCCATGGGGTACCAGAGGGACAACATTCACATAGAGGGAAAGCTGAACAGACAGGAGTGCATAGTTAAGGAGGGCACAGGAAGGGGATAGTCACAGGGATGGGAAGAGAGGAGAGTTTGTTATGGTTGGGGATAGTTATCGAGGCATGAAATGTACACAAGCTGTTAAATGTAAAACAAATTTTGCTCTGTAAATTTGCACCCAAAACACAATTAAAGAAAGAAAGAAAAGTAGAAACACATAACAAAATGACAGCAACAAATTCATACTTGTCAATAATTACACTGAATGACAAGTCATTGTTGTTATTTTTCACCAAGTCGGACCCAAATCATAGTGATCCCTCCTTGGGTTTCCAAGGCAGTATCACTACGGAAGTAGATTGCCCCATCTTCCTTCCATGGAGTGGCTGATGGGTTTGAACCACCAGACTTCTGGTTAGCATCAAGTGCCTTAGGCACTACGCTACCAGAGCTCCTATGATAGACCATATATTAGGCCACAAAGCGAGTCTTAATAAATTTTAAAACACTTAAATAATGCAAAGCATCTACTGAGATCACAATGCTATAAAATTAGAAATCAACAATAGGAAAATTAATGGAAAAAGAGCAAACACATAGAAACTGAATAACACCCTCCTTGAAAATGACTGGGTAATAGAAGAAATTAAAAATGAAGTTAAAAAATTCCTTGACTCAAACGAGAATGAAAACACAACATACAAAAATCTTTGGGACACAGCAAGAACCATGATCAGATGCCAGTTTCTAGCAATAAATGCACACATCAAAAAAGAAGAAAGAGCCAAAGTCAAAGCCTTAACCCAAGATCTCCAAAAATTACAAAAAGAGAAGCAAAAAAAGCCTGCAGTCACCAAGAGAAAAGAAATAATAAAGATTTTAGCAGAAGTAAATGAAAGAGAAAATAGAAAGATAACAAAAATATCAACAAGACTAGAAGTTGGTTTTTTGAAAAGATTAAGAAAATTGGCAAACGACTGACAAATTTAACAAAAGAAAAAAGGGAGAGAATACAAATAACATGAATAAGAAATGAATTGGGTAATATCACAACAGAACAGAAATTAAAAAGATATCAGGATACTATGAGTTGTTACTAAGTGCCGCCGAGTCATTTCCAACTCATAGCGACCCCATGCACAGCAGAAAGAAACACTGCCCGATCCTGCACCACAATCCCTGCTATACTTGAGCCCATCATTGCAGCCACCATGTCAATCCATTTCGTTGACCTTCCACCCTACCAAGCATGACATCCTTCTCCAGGGAATGGTCCCCTCTGACAACATGACCAAAATAGGTGAGATGAAGTCTGGCCATTTTTGCTTCCAAGGAGCATCCTGGCTGCACTTCCTCCAGGATAGATCTGTTAGTTCTTTTAGCAGTCCACGGTACTTTCAGCATTCTTCGCCAGCACCACAACTCAAAAGAATCAACTCTTCTTCGGTCTTCCTTATTCATTGTCCAGCTCTCACATGCATACGAGGTGATTGGAAATATCATGGCTT
>NW_006925057.1:0-4111 GCF_000298275.1 Orycteropus afer afer | reverse complement strand
TGTACCTCTGTCTGGCTTCCTGGCTTTTAATTCCCTTTCTCCTGCTCTTCTGCCCTGCTGTTTTGTGCATCCCTGAGTTGTCCCTGGGGCTGACTGCCACATACTATGAAGAACTATACAAATTTAAAATTCTAGAAGAAATGAACAGATTACTACAAACATACTACTTACCTAAACTAACATAGACTGAGGCAGAAAGTTTGAACAGACCAATAACAAAAGAATAAATAGAACATGTCATTAAAAAAATTAAATTAAATTAAAAAATAACCAACAAAAAGAGCCTGGCTCAGATGGTTTCAATGCAGAATTCTACTGAACATTCAGAGAACTGATACCAATCCTACTCAAACTATTCCAGAGCATAAAAAAGGATAAAATCCTCCCACATTCATTTTATGAAGCAAGCATAACCTTGATACCAAAACCAGGAAAAGACATCACTAAAAAGGAATACTACAGACCAATATCCCTCATGAATACAGATGCAACAATCTTCAACAAAATCTTAGTCAATAGACTCCAACAAGATATCAAACAAAATAATACATTATGACCAAGTGGGGTTCATACTGGTATCCAAAGATAGTTCAACATTAGAAAAATAATCAACATCATCCATCACAAAAATAAAACAAAGGAAAAGAAGTACATGATCATATCAATTGATGCAGAAACGACATTTGATAAAATCCAACACCCATTCCTGATCAAAACTCTCAGAAATGTAGGAATAGAAGGGAAATTCCTCAACATAATAAAGGGCATATATGCAAAACCAATAGCCAATATTATCCTCAGTGGAGACAGACTAAACAATTCAGCTTGCAAACAGGAACCAAACAAGGATGCCCACTATCACCACTTGCATTCAACATTGTATTGGAAGTCCTAGCCAGGGCAATAAGGCAAGAAAGGGAAATCAAAGGCATCCAAATTGGAAAGGAAGAAAGTAAAACTATTCTATTTGCTGATGATATGATCTTATACATAGAAAACCCAAGAGACTCAGCAAGAAAACTACTGGAACTAATTGAGAGATTTAGCATAGTGGCAGAATACAAGATCAACATCTAAAAGTCAGTTGGATTCCTCTACATCATCAAAGAGACTGTTGAAAAGGAAACAAAGAAATCAATACCATCTACATTAAAAAAAAAAAAAAAATTCACTGCCATCAAGTCGTATCTAATGCATTACAACCCCTCCTTTCTGAGAAAAGGTATCTCTGCCGAAGTAGATTGCCCAATCTTCCTTCCGAGGGGTGGCTGGTGGGTTTGAACTGCCAGCTTTCTGGTTAGTACTCAAATGCCCTAGGCACTATGCCACCAGAGCTCCTAACTACCAAAAAAATAAAATACTTGGTAATAAATCTCACTAGAGACAAAAAAGACCCGTACAAAGAAAACTACAAAACACTACTTCAAGAAACCATAAGAGATCTACATAAATGGAAGAACACAAGATGCTTGTGGATAGGAAGATTGAACATTGTGAAAATGCCAATACTACCCAAAGCTATATACCCAAAGAGTATAGCTACTCCATACATTCAATGCAATCCCAATCCAGATCCCATCAACATTCTTTAAGGATATGGAAAAACCAATCACTAATTTGATATGGAAAGGAAAGAGACCTCGGATAAGCAAAGCACTATTGAAGAAGAAGAACAAAGTAGGAGGTCTCACACTGCCGGATCTGAAAACCTACTATACAGCCACAGTAGTCAAAACTGCCTGGTATTGGTAGAAAGAGAGATACATAGACCAGTGGAACAAAATTAAGAACCCAGAAATAGATTCATCTACCTATGGTCAGCTGATCTTTGACAAAGGGCTGAAATCCACTGACTAGGGATGAGATGGTCTCTTTAACAAATGGTGTTGGCAAAACTGGATATCCATTTGCAGAAAAATGAAACAAGATCCATACTGCACACCATGAACAGAAACTAACTCCAGATATATCAAAGACTTAAATGTGAAACCTAAACCTATAAAGTTCCTCAAGGAAAAAATAGGGGCAAATTTGTTGTTGTTGTTTTTATGTGCCGTCGAGTCGGCCCCGACTCATAGTGACCCCTCCTTGGGTTTCCGAGGCAGTATCACTACGGAAGTAGGATTGCCCAACCTTCCTTCCGAGGAGTGGCTGGTGGGTTTGAACCACCAGCCTTCTGGTTAGCAGTCAAATGCTTTAGCCACTATGCTACCAGAGAGGGCATAAATAGACTGTCAAGCATAACCCAATTGCACAGACAGCTGAAGATAAACTAGATGAATGGGACCTCCCAAAAATTAAATTTTTATGTGCTTCCAAAGATTTCTCCAAAGAGTCAAAAGAGAACCTACAGATTGGAAAAAAAATATTCAGCAACAACATATTTGACAAGGGACTTGTCTCTAAAATTTATAGAAAACTCCAACACCTCAACAACAAAAAGACAAACAGTCCAATTAAAAAACTAGCAGAAGACATGCATACACACTTCACCAAAGGGGGTATTCAGGCGGCCCACAAACACATGAAGAAATGTTCACAGTCATTAGCCATTACAGAGATGCAAATCAAAACAACAATGAGATACCATCTGGACCCAGGACTAATAGCAAAGCTCAACAAGACAGAAAATAACAAATGCTGGCAAGGATGTGGAGAGATTGGGACTCTCATACAATGCTGATGGGACTGTAAAATGATACAACCACTATGGAAATTATTATGGCAATTTCTTAAAAAGTTGGAATTAGTGATCCAGAAATCCCATTACTAGATACATCCTAAAGAAGTGCAAGCCAGGACAAGAACAGATATATACACACTCTTGTTCATTGCAGCACTATTTACAATAGCAAAAAGATGGAAACAACCTAGATGCGCAACAACAGAAAAATGGATAACCAAAACTATGGTACATACACACCATGGAATTCTATGGCAACACTAAAGAATAATGTAGAATCTGCAAAATAACACATAACATGGATGAACATGGAAGACATTATGCTGAGTGAAATAAGTCAATCACAGAAGGACAAATATTGTATTAGTTCATTATTGTAAAAAGTCAATGAAAGGTTTATATATGGAAAGAAACTTTCTTAGCTGGTTACTAGGGCAGTGGGGGGAGGGAAGGAAACATTACAAAAAGGTAAAGAATACACACTTTTTAAATGAACATTCAAACTGTGAGAACTGAGTTTCCTTTTCCAGACAGTGTTTTCATGAAACATGTAATAAAACCTTAATATACATAAAAGCTTTCCCTGAAGAAATGGCTGGAAATATTTAAAGTAAAATACTAACATTTAACTATTCCTGATACCAAGAAATAAAGTATTTTAACAGATTCTCTTATTTAGGAAACACATACAATATGTTGTAGGTGATGTATTTGGGAAGGAAAAAAATCCATCCCAATAACCATATCTGCCTAGGGAATAATTTCCAGAATTGTGTACAATTATTGTGTATATTTTTAGCCATGATTTTAAATGACCTTATAGCATTGGGAATTGTACCATTTTATAGCCCAGAAGTGATTACATAAAATTGTGCTAAAGTGATTATAATAAGAACTACATAGGCAGTAATGTTTGCTGCTTTGCAAAACATTTAGCCCAGGAGACTCTTTAAAGGTAAATGGAATGGGAAATGCTGGTAGTCATATTAGACTTACTGCTCAATTAAAAGTCAGCACTCATTGTCAACCACAGCCCAGCACCATTTTCTCTGAATTTCTCTTCTCATTCACTACTTCACACCAGAGTGGTCAGTAATGTTTGTGAAAAATATAAGACAGATTAGTTATTTAGCAGCATGTGTAAACCTGATTTAAAGACACTGGCTCTAAATTCATTTATATCTTAATGAAGGAGATTAATAATTTTAAAGTGACCCTTTGGTCTAATGCTAAAGTAAATTTAGTAGTAACTCTGTCTCTTAATTCAACCTACATAAAACTTCCAAGATTATATGTACTTTTTAGAGTTCCGGCAAGATGGCGGACTAGGCAGAAAGACTGTACAGACCCTCTTCAACAAAGAAAAGGGAAACCAATTAACACAGACACAGAAGATAATCTTGGATCCCTGAGCCTTGAAGGGAAGGA
>NW_006925056.1:10892-11583 GCF_000298275.1 Orycteropus afer afer | reverse complement strand
GCATAGTGGCTAAGGCACTTGACTGCTCACCAGAAGGCTGGCAGTTCAAACCCATCAGCCACTCCTCGGAAGGAAGGTTGGGCAATCCTACTTCCATAGTGATACTGCCTCGGAAACCCAAGAAGGGGTCATTATGAGTCGGGGTCGACTTGATGGCAAACAACAACAAACAACAAACTTCCCTGTTTACAATCTTGTAAACTTATTTTACTTTGGATATATCCATAGCTGTGGTTTCTGGGTTATGTCATGTGGTGTGTTAATGGTTGGTTGTTATTTGCTATTTTTGGTGCTTTGTTCAAAGGATTCCCTTTAGCATGTCTTGGTCTGGTTTTAACAAATTCCCTTCATTTCTGCTTATCTGGAAATCTCCTAATTTCACCATCATATTTGATGGACAATTTTGCCGGGTGTATAATTCTTGGTTGAAGATTTTTCTCTTTCAGGGTTTTATATATGCCATCCCATTGTGTTCTGACTTGCATGGTTTCTGTGAGAAATCAGAACTTCTTTTTACTGGTTGTCCTTTGCAAGTAATTTTTTTTCTTCCCATGCTGCTTTCAGGATTCTTTCTTTGTCTTTGGTTTTGATGAATGTGATGATGATATGTCTTGGTGATTTTCTTTTGGGGTCTATCCTGTTTGGGGTTCGTTGGAATTCCTGAATGGATATGTTCTCATCTTTCATCATA
>NW_006925056.1:2080-10403 GCF_000298275.1 Orycteropus afer afer | reverse complement strand
TGTGTGGACTGTGATGATCTGTTGTCTCCAAGACATCATGGCATTGTTGTATTTATATCTCTGTTAACTGTTTGTGAAGAGCAGCCAAGGCTGAGTCAGGCTCTTCTTGGTGGTTGTTTATCATTAGCCCATTGGTTGAGAAGGAACTGGCATCTCTCATTCAGTAAGTGAAACTGCAGGAGGTGTGGGTGTATTTTTGTCATATGGGGAATGTTGCTGTCTTCTACTCCATTAGACAAAAATAACAACTGAATAACCATCAAAAAAGTAAAAGCACACAGACCAGAAATACACCATGTAATCATACAGAAACAGTAATGAAAAAAAGGGAAAAAGAAGAAAATAAAAAGACATATATAATAAAAAACACCCTGCAATATCTGGGGAGAAGGGAATAAAAGATAAAAAGTTAGTGGAGGAAAATAATGAAGAAAAAAGTGGGAAAAATGCACAAAGAAAAACAAGTAACCAGGTTAACCTCACAAAAATAAAACAAAACAAAAACTGGATCCAGGAACAGGGAAAAGAAAAAAAGCTGAAAACTAGAACCTGGGAGGGGAAGAATAAAGAGTAATAGTAGAAAGGAAAAAAGTAATAATAATAATAGTAGTTTTGAAACAGACAATAACAAACACACTAAAAAAAAAAAAAGAAGAAAAAAAGAAAGAAGAAACTCAGGGCAGGGCAGAGCAGGGCACTCTGGCTCCGTCTGAGCACACAGACTAGGATGGAATTCCCGCCAGCCCAGAAAGTGGGTGGGAGTGAGGGATGGCTGCACCTCCATTCACCAAGAGGGTGTGGCATATATGAGCAACAAGGGGAATGTTGCACCTTTCCAGTCATCTGGGTCTGGAATGTCCTTGGTTTTCCTAGCAAGTGGAGTCTGTTCTTCAGTTCCTGGAATCTGGGGGAATGCTGTTTCTTTAAATATCCAATATGGTCAAGTGACTTGTAAACATTCAAAATTACTGTGCCCTCTGGACAGACAGAAGCCCACAGTTCAGCCTGCCTTCCTCTTTGCTGCTTCCACCTTTATTCCCCAGCCACCAGAGCAGTCCACTGTGCAGTCCCTGACTAGCAGGGCTGATTTTTAGGTTAATTATTAGGTCCTACCACCACTTAGCAATATCCAAGCTGTCTGTGCCATCAGGATTGCTGCCAGACCACAGCTCTGTATGTCTCCTTTATTGGTGTTTTTTTTAATGCAAATTCTTCTGCTAGTTGGAGTTTAGTCCACTTCTATATTCTTCCTTTCAAGGCTCAGGGGTCCAGGATTATCTTCTGTATCTGTGTTAATTGGTTCCCCTTTTCTTTATTGAAGAGGGCCATTGCAGTCTTTCTGCCTATTCCACCATCTTCCAAAATACTTCTTTTAGATATATGAAAGATGAAATAATTCATCACCAGCTGACACCACTATATGAAACGCCAAAGAAAATTCTTTAGGCTTGAGGAAAATGATATCAAAAGATTTGAAGCTACACAAAGGAATGAAGAGCACCAGAAACTATATGGTAAATACAAATATAAAACTATATAGTAAATATAAAAGATATATGCTACTATATTTTTATGCTAAATATGAACACTGTATACTAGTTAGTATATGGTAATGAGACTCTTTCTCATTATTTAAATTCTTTAACATAATATAAGTAGATTAAAGCTAAAATAACAACATGGTATTTTGAAGTTATTTCTAATGTAGTAATGAAATGTATGACAACAATAGCAAAAAATGAAAAAAGAGGAGAATGAAATTATACTGGTATGAGATTATTATACTATATGGGAAGTGGTATAATGTCACTCAAGACAGACAGCAAGAAGTGCAAAATATATTCTATAAGCTCTAAAGATATAACTAAAAGAACACAAGAAAGTAATAACCAATAAATTATCAAAAATAAATTAGAATCTTAGAAAACACCTAACACAAAAGAAAGCAGAAAAAGAGGAAATAACAAATAAATGCTGCTGTGAAGTCAGACTTGACTCATAGTAACCCCTCCTTGGGTTTCTGAGGTGGTATCACCATGGAAGTAAATTGATCAATCTTCCTTCTGAGGAGTGGCTGGTGAGTTTGAACTGCCAGCCTTCTGGTTAGCAGTCAAGTGCCTTAGACACTACACCACCAGAGCTCCTAAGAAATAAATAGGTGCAATAAAAAGAAAATACATAGCAAGATTGTATATCTAAATTAATACATATCAATGATCATTTTGAGTGTAAATGGCTTCAACATCTTGATTAAAAGGCAGAAATTGTAAGATTGAATAAAAGAGCAAAATCCAAGTATAAGCTGCTTACAGGAAGTGCATTTCTCATACTTTTAGCACAAAAGAACTATATGTGTGTGTGTGTGTGTGTGTGTATAAAAGAAAAAGAAATCGGTCCTAAACCAATACTGTCAAGACAAGGGTAACCCTTCTCATCATGCCTATTAAACATTGCACTGGAAGTTCTAGCTAATGTAATTAAACAAAGAAAGGAAATAAAAAGTATTCAGAATGAGAAGTAATAAAACTGTTTTTGATTTCATATGGTGTCATTGTCTCATATAAAATTCAAAGATTAAACAACCACAAAACTTCTGTAACTAAGTGATTATAGTAAGGTTGTAGGATACAAGGTTCATATGCAAAAGTCAAATTATTTCCTATATACCAGCAATGAATAATTGGAATTTGAAATTAAAAACACAAAACCATTTACCCCACCTTCCAAAAATTAAATAAACCAAAAAACCAAATGCACTGCTGTCAAGTCTGATCTGACTCATAGCGACCCCTCCTTGGGTTTCCAAGGCAATATCACTATGGAAGTAGATTGACCAACCTTCCTTTCAAGGAGTGGCTGGTGGGTTTGAACTGCCAGCCTTCTGGTTAGCAGTCAAATGCCTTAGGCACTACCCCACCAGAGTTCCTAAAAATTAAATACGTCGGTATAAACCTAACAAAATATATACACTCTCTGAATGAGGAAAACTACAAAACTCTGATGAAAGAAATCAAAGATGATATAAATAAATTCAGAGAGATTCCATTTTCATGGATAGGAAGACTTAATATTAATAAAATGTCAGTTCTTCCCCATTTGATCTATAGATTCAACATAATAAAAATTCTGGTAAGTCATTCAGTTTCTCTTGACAAACTGATTCTAAAGTTTATTTATATGCAAAGGGAAATAGCCAACACAATACTGAAGATGAACAAAGATGGAGGACTGATAATATTTGCTTCAAGACTTACTATAAAGCTACAGTGATCAAGACAGTCAGATACTGATGAAAGAATAGAAAAATCAATGTCTGGAACAGAATAGAGCCCAGAAATACACTCACAGAAATATAGTGAAATTACCTTTGAAAAAGGAGGAAAGGCATTTAAATGAAAGAAGAATGGTCTTTTCAACAAAAAATGCTGGAGAAACAAGACATTCATATTAAAAAATGAATAAAAACATTGAATTTATATCTTTTCACAAAATTAATTCAAAATGCATCATACACCTAAACTTCTAGAAGAAAATTTTTGGCACTGTAGTGGAGTCCTTCCTCAAGGGGATCCAGCCTCCCCTTCATTCAATGGGTTGTGGGTCTGTAACTGACTCAAGTCTGGGAATTGATTGAGGGGCTGTGACTCTGTATTCCAGCGATTTAATCTAGACTGCAGTTCTTGTGACCTCGAATTCTTCTGTCTATACAGATCAAGTAAATAGTAAGTTTGCCATGTATGTCACTACTAGGAACATGATGCTTAAGTAGCCAATGCCATAATTCCACTCGAGTCAGAATATTCTGATTACTGTTTTGAGTCTACTGTCCATTATGGTAACCAAACCCACCTGTCTTTGTACATTAACTGCTGTCACTTGGCCCCTATTACAACAGGGTCCAGTCAGCCCCATCGTATTTAAGTGTCTTAGTTCAATTAGGACAGTTCTCACTGTCAATTCTGGCTTACATAAAATAGCAATCATAGCAGTCTTCAAGGATGCTGGGGATCCCTTCACAAGTTTGTTCCTCACCATAGTGGTAAAAGGTATGTCCTCTGGGCTTTCCATTTCTGGGTCTAGTACTCTAATCTGATAAATTAATTCTAACATACCAATTTCCCAAAGCCTCTTTATACCTTCTTCTACATTATACCAAGGCAGGTCTGCTACTTCACCTCGAATTAAGGTAGGCCACTGCACAATCCATGCTTCAGTAAGCCAACCAAATAAACAATTAGATCTCTCCTAACCTTTCGAGCTGAAACATTGAATGAAGAATCTGTACTTAGTGGACCTAAATCAATAAACTCAGACTGATTCAATATTACATTCCTTGCACCCTTATGACACAACCTCAGAAGCCATTCCCATACATATTCTCCAGGTACTGTCTGTACATGTTAGCAAAATCAAGTAGGTCTTTTTGGGTGTAGCATACCACTTCCTCAGTCACACTTTGTATTTCGTCTTTTGGGGTTTTCTTGGACTTAAGTTCAGTTATAAGTCTAGCAGCAACAATGGGTGGTTGGGGAAGTTCCTGAGAACATTCAGCAATATCTTCCATGTCATCTCCCCCAGGCAATGACCCAGCAGAAAGAGCTGGGTTAATCTCATCAAACTGAGGTGGAAGGGATAATGGTTTTATAGTAATCCTTTCAGGTGGGAGGGATTCAACAGAATTTACAGGCTCCATATCCCCATCTTCCTGACTGTCTGCCCGTATGCCCCATTCCAGGTTTCAGGATCCCATTTTTTCCCAATCAATGCCATTACTTTAACTTCAGACACGTTTCTGGGTTGGCAATTCAATTGGCATTGTAATTCAGCCCCCATTATAATAAGACTCTGGGTTTGGTTTTTGGTAATATCAGCTCTGTTACTAGAAGAAATAAGGCTTTCTTTCTGGGCACAATTGGAAACGTTGACGTCTTTTATGCAGTGCTTGAGCAGTGATTCAGCAGCCCTGAACTCATATGACTCTCTCACCACTTTGTCTAGCATAAGTAGGACAAACCAACCAGCTTCCTTATACTCCTCATGCTGATAAAATTGCAGAAAGTATCAAATATGCGATCACCCAGAGTCTCGCTTCTCAAAACTACTTGATCTATTGGTGGTGCTCTTTTGCTTATTAATGTTGCTACCTCACACCACGGATTAGCAAGGCCCTCTTTAGTATGAAGGCAGAGTCACCAGTGCCTTTATGATTAATCAAATTAGAGAACCAAAACAGAATCGGTGAGAACCAATTTAGGAAACCCATCCTTGTGATTTTGTTTGGTGGCGTGGTGCCTAAGGCATTTGACTGTGAAGCTGAAGACTGGTGGTTCAAACCCACCAGCCACTCCTTGGAAGGAAGATTGGGCAATCTACCTCCATAGAGATAGCACCTCGAAAATCCAAGGACGGGTCCCTATGAGTCAGATCTGACTCAATGGCAGTGAGTTTGGTTTGGTTTTGGTTTATTTAGAACCACTCCCAGTACCAAATGTGTTAGGCTGGGTTCTCTAGAGAAGCAAAACCAGTAAAACTTATATATATATATTATGTATATATATAGAGAGAGGGTGGGGAGAGATTTATCTTAGGAAAATGGCTCACACACTTATAGAAGCTGGGAAGTTCCGAGTTCTTGGATCAAATGTCAAGCTGAAGTCTTTTCCCCACTCATGCAGCTGGAGGGGCTGACAAGCTCAAGGTTGGCAGGCAGCATACCAGATGTTGACTCCAACGAATGATGAATCAAAGATCGCCAGGTCAAATGGTGGATTGTTCTCTCATGGACAGTTATAGGCACAACAGGATCCAGATCCACAGAAGAGAGTCTCTCATTTTCCCTGGATGTCCATATATATATATATATTGGAAGCAGGCCACACTCCTAGGGAAATACCCTTTCAATGGATTGGCTGCTCAAAACATATATATCTGATCTCATCATGGGAATAATCACATCACAACTGCTTAAACAACTCAGAATTGTGGTCCAGCCAAGTTGACACACAATCCCAACTACCATACTACCCAAAGCAGTCTATAAATTCAATGCAATCCCAATCCAGATTCCATCAACATTGTTTAAGGATACAGAAAAACCAAGCACTAATTTTATATGGAAACGGTTGAGACCTTGGATAAGCAAAGCACTACTGAAGAAGAAGAACAAAGTAGGAGGTTTCACACTCCCAGATCTCAAAACCTACCTTACATCTACAGTTGTCAAACAGCTTGGTATTGGTATAAAAACAGACATGTAGATAAGTGGAATAGAATTCAGAACCCAGAAATAGATCCATCAACTGCTGGTTAGCTGATCTTTGACAAATTGCCGAAATCCATTAAATGAGGAAGAGATATTCTCTTTAACAAATTGGGCTGACAAAACTGGTTATCCATTTGCAGAAAAATTAAACAAGATCTGTACCTCACACCACACACAAAAACTAACTCCAGATGGATCAAAAACTTAAATGTGAAGCCTAAAAGTATAAAGTTCCTCAAGGAAAAACTAGGGGCAAATTTAGGGGCACTAATATTTGGCAAATAGACTATCAAGCATAACCGAACATGCACAAATAGCAGAAGATAAACTATATGATTGGGACCTTCTAGAAACTAAATTTTTAACATTTTTTAAACATTATGTCTTTCAAAAGACTCCTCCAAAAGAGTAAAAAGAGAACCTTCAGATTGGGAATAAATATCTGGCAACAACATACCTGACAAGGGACTTATTTCTAAAATTTATAGAAAACTCCAACACCTCAACAACAAAAAGACAAACAATCCAATTATAAAATGGGCAGAAGACATGAACAGACACTTCACCAAAGAATATATTCAGGTGGCCAACAAACACATGAATAAATGTTCATGGTCATTTGCTGTTGTTGTTTGCTGTCAAGTCGGACCCGACTCATAGCGACCCCTCCTTGGGTTTCCAAGGCAGTATCACTACGGAAGTAGATTGCCCCATCTTCCTTCCGAGGAGTGGCTGGTGGGTTTGAACTGCCAGCCTTCTGGTTAGTGAGCAAGTGCTTTAGGCACTATTTTCTGTTAGAGAGATGCAAATGAAAACAACAATGAGATACCATCTCACCCCAGCACTACTAGCAAAGTTCAACAATACAGAACATAATGAGTGCTGGCGAGGACGTGGAGAGATTGGGACTCTCGTACAGTGCAGTTGTGACTGTAAAATGATACAACCACTGTGGAAATCAGTATGGCAATTCCTTAAAAATTTGGAAATAGAAATACCATTGAGTCCAGCAATTCCATTACTAGGTATATATACTAAAGAAGTGAGAGCCAGCACAAGAACAGATATATGCACACCCATGTTCATCACAGCACTATTCACAATAGTAAAGATATGGAAACAACCTAAGTGCCCATCAACAGAAGAATGGATAACCAAACTATGGTACATACACACAATGGGATACTATGCAAAATTAAAGAATAATATAGAATCTGAAAAACACCACATATCGTGGAAGAACTTGGAGGACTTTATGCTGACTGAAATATGTCAAACATAGAAAGAAAAATATTGCATTAATTCACTATTGTAAAAAGTCAAGGAAAGGTTTATATATGGAAGGAAGCTTTCTTTATTAGTTACAGTGGATGAGAGGGGAGGGGAAGGAACATTGCTAGACAGGTAGAGACAAATATTGATTTGGATGAAGGGAAGGGCAATGTACCAAAAGTGAATGATCAACAGAGTGGCACTGAGGAAGAGGAAGACATAGAGAGGTGCATAGGAGGTACAAGCAACAAGATAAACCCGTTTGCTTGTACAGTACTGCATTGCCAGTGATGGCAAACATTAATCTATAGGTGGATAGATGAGTGGACAGGCTGAATGATCAGATATGTCTAGGCAAGAGGTAGTAGTAACCAGGGGTGAGAGGGAGGAGAAAAGGGAGAGCTCATGGAGCACTGAGTTCTGTTTTACAGTGATGGAAAAACCACATTGATTAAGGGTAGGGGTTGCAGAGCCAATTTATGTAACTGATGTCAATAAGTTGTATACCTATAAAGATTTGAATTGGCAAAAAATAAAAAATAACAAAAGAGAGAGAAAGAAAGAACTATACTTAAGGCAGATGCAGATAACTTACTAAGATAAACTACTTTGTGGTTCAAAAAGGACTTCAGGGGATGGATCTGGTGTCCTGGTTACCTAGTGCCGTTCTGACAAGAAAATACCACAAATGGGATGATCTGAACAGGCAGGAGTTTATTCTTACAATTTGGAGGCTTTAAGTCCAAGTTCAAAGTGCCAGGCTCTAGGGGCTGGGTGAAAGCCCCTCAG
>NW_006925056.1:0-1179 GCF_000298275.1 Orycteropus afer afer | reverse complement strand
TCCCACCATGGAGTTGATTGCCAGTCTCATCATGGGAAATAACTACCACCAGCTACCCAGCCACTCAACCAGGCCCAGCTAAACTGACACACAAACATAACCACCACATCTGGTTTAATGTTTAAAGGAGAACAATTATCTCAAGGTAATAGTTTTTGGAATTTATCCACCCTCAATGGCTCCAGAAAATATGGATTCCACTGAGAATTTGAAGTTCTGTTCTTTCATCTCTCTTTTGATCAGGATTCTTCTGTAGAATCTTTGATGGAAAAAAAAAAACTTTCAGAAATAACATCTGGGCACCATCCATTTCTGGTCTCATAACAAAGGTGGCAGTTTTTCATAGAAGTAACCAGACACACAATCTATTTCCTCCTCTAATTGCTCACTCTTATTCCTCTGCTGGTCCAGGTGAATGGAGACCTATTGTTACAACTTGGATGGCTGCTTGCTAGCTTTTGAGATCCCAGGCATTATGTTATGATCTAGGAGCTAGAACAGAAGTACAAAGAAACAATATTATGCCAATTGATTGGGATGCCCCTCAAAACTGTGACCTTTAACCTCGAAACTTACATTTATCATTTCAACATTCTTCAAGTGTACCACATAGTAATTTCCCATTATTGTAAACAGAAACTCACTACTTCTCAAACAGTATTTCTACTTCCTTCCTGCCTCAGCTATGCAGTAATAAACTTTGGCTTCTATATGTTTGTCTAGTATTGGCATTTTATGTAAGTGAGATTATATAGTATTTATCCATTTTGACCGACTTATTTCATTTGTTATGTTTATATTGTTATGTGCCGTGGAGTCGGCCCTGACTCATAGCGACCCCTCCTTGGGTTTCTGAGGCAGTATCACTATGGAAGTAGATTGCCCCATCTTCCTTCTGAGGAGTGGCTGGTGGGTTTGAACCACCAGCCTTCTGGTTAGCAATCAAGTGCCTTAGGCACTATGCTACCAGAGCTCTCACTTATTTCATTTAGCATTCAATATTTTGAACTCACTTAACTTCCTCACCATTTAGAAGTTCTGTGACTACACAGTCTTTTCCCACTTTTTGTTTGTAGTTGTCCTCACTTGCCAATTGATGTCTCTTGTTCCCTGTTTACAATCTTGTAAGCTCATTTTACTTTGGATATGTCCATAGCTGTGGTTTTTATGTCATCTTGT
>NW_006925055.1:9701-11547 GCF_000298275.1 Orycteropus afer afer | reverse complement strand
AACTATGGGGAGGAAGTGGGAGGGGAGCTGCTGCATTGTAAATTTTGGTCAATGACATGAGACAGAGTATATGTGAACTGCTGTATGAAAAGTGAATTTACTCTGTAAATCTTCACCCAAATCCTAATAAAAGAAAAAAAAAGGTATCATTCTTACAATGAAATTTAAAAACACATAAAGCATTAGTTGCCCTAGCTGACAGTCTTAATCTTTTCTTCATGACAAATATTCCAGATGTAGAAATGTTACTTTCATTTTGTATTGACCTTAGTTGAATGATTAAGAGTGCATCTAGAATCATCTTCAAGTTGAACTTTAGGGTATATGTTGGTTATTATAAATGTATCCCCCATTTTTTAAAATGATTAAAATATTTTGTCTGCTTTCCTTAATTCTTATTTTTGTCCTTGAAGTTGATATTACTTTTTCTTTTTTAAATTTTAATTGTGATATGGGTGAAAGTTTACAGAGACAACTCGTTTTCTGTAAGGCAATTCATACACATCTTCCTTCATGATATTGACTACAATTCCCCACAATGTAACAGCCTTCTTTCCACTTCCTCTCCATAGTTACCTCTTCCCTGTGTCCTTCACTCCCATGCACTCCTACCCCCTGAGCTGTCTTCCTGTGTAAACACTCCAAAGAGTATATCTACCTGATATAAATGTCCACCCCATATGCCTATCTATTGTTTGGCTGGAAGCCACAAGAGTAAGTTCAATTCCAGACCTGAAGGGTAACTAGGGGCCATAGTCTCAGGGGTCTCACCAGGCTCTATCAGACCAGAAAATCTGGGTGTTTTCTTTTTTTTATTGTTTGTTTGTTTGTTTAATAATTTTAGTTTTGTTCCACATTGTTCTCCTACTCTATCCTGTAGGCTCTACTCTATCCAGGCTCTCCTGCATCTACCCCCCTCCAAGTGGGTCACAGTGGTATCTGGGCACCATCTAGTTCTTCCACAGAGCACATAGGCAGAGGATTGCATGGTCTACCAATCCCTTGGACTAATTATTTCCATGCATCTTTGATTTTCTCCATTCTTCTTTGCTCTGGATGAGGACAGACCCATTGTTGCATCTAGATGGCCACTTGCAAGCTTTTAAGACCCCAGTCACTACTCACCCAAGTAAGCTGTAGAACAATGTTTTTGTGTAGTATGTTATGGCCTTGGTGATAGAAATAACAATGGAGATCGCATGATAGAATTTTGCAAGACCAATGACTTATTCATTTTATATCTTTTTAAATTTAATACCTTTTTTCAACAACATAGCGATGGCTATACACATGGACTTCACCAGATGGAGTACACAGGAGTAAGATAGACAACATGTGTGGAAAGAGGCAATGGAGAAGTTCAATATCTTTGGCCAAAACAAGGCCAGAAGCTGATTGTGGAACAGAACATCAATTTCTCATTGCACATTCAAGTTGAAGTTGAAGACAATTAAAACAAGTCTACGAGTGCCAAAATATGACATTGATAATATCCCTCCCGAATTTAGAGACCATTTAAAGAATAGATTTGGTGCATTGAACACCAATGACCGAAAACCAGAGGAATTGTGGGATGACATCAAGAACATCACCCCTGAAAAAAGCAAAAAGATCATTAAAAAGACATGAAAGGAAGAAAAGACCAAAACAGATCAAAAGAGACTGAAACTTCCCCCTTGAGTGGAGAGTAGCTAAAGCAAATGGAAGAAATGACAAGATAAAAGAGCTAAACAGAAGATTTCAAAGAGCAGCTTGAGAAAACAAAGCCAATTACTACAATGAAATGTGCAAAGACCTGGAGTTAGAAAACCAAAAGGGAGGAACACACTCGGCATTTCTCAAGCTG
>NW_006925055.1:6019-8781 GCF_000298275.1 Orycteropus afer afer | reverse complement strand
AATACACAGATGACACAATTTTGCTTGCTGAAAGTGAGGATGACTTGAAGCACTTACTGATGAAGATTAAAGACTACAGTCTGCAGTATGGATTGTACCTCAATATAAAGAAAACAAAAATCCTCACAACTGATCCAATAAACAGCTTCATGATAAATGAAGAAAAGATTGAAATTGTCAAAGACTTCATATTCTTTGGTTCTACAATCAACACCAATGGAAACAGCAGTCAAGACATCAGACGACATATTGCATTGGGCAAATCTGCTGCAAAAGACTTTTTTCAAGTGATGAAGAGCAAAGATGACTCCTTGAAGACTAAGGTGCACCTAACCCAAGCCATAGTATTTTCAATTGCCTTTTATGCATGTAAGAGCTAGGCAATGAATAAGGAAGACCAAAGAAAAGTTGATGCTTTTGAGTTGTGTTGGAGAAGAATTCTAAGAGTGCCATGGTCTGCTAAAAGGACTAACAAATCTGTTCCAGAAGTGCAGCCGGAATGCTCCTTGGGAGTGAGAATGGCCAGATTTTGTCTCACCTACTTTGGTCATGTTGTTAGAAGGAACCATTCCCTAGAGAAGGATATCATGCATGGTAAAGTGGAGGGTCAACAAATAAGGGGAAGGTACTCAATGAGATGGATTGACACAGTGGCTGTAATGATGGGCTCAGGTATAGCAAGGATCGTGAGACTGGCACAGGACCGGACAGTGTTTTGTTCTGCTGTGCATAGGGTCGCCATGACTCATAGACGACTCAATGGCACCTAACAACAACATATTTCACCAATTGAGCTTGAAGTCCCCTGTGACCATGTTCCTGAGCCCACAGGTGAAGCTGATATTACTTTTGCTAATCAGATTTTAGGTCAGTTTCTGACTTCATGGTGGAATGGTTCACAAGATTCACTTTTACTCTTTGCATTTCTTTTGTTAAAGCATACCTTCTTCACAGAACTCTTTACTGTAATGATTTTGCTAATTGAGCTATATTATTCTTGTTTGCCAAAGCAAAAATGCTGTCCATCTCATATAAACAACTAACACTGCTTAAGTATTTAATGAGGTATGCTAGATCTTTTTTCTGCATTAAGTGATTAAATTCTTATTTATTTTAAAAGCATACTGCTCAAAGCAGAATTCTGTTTTCCCTTAGATTTATATCATGATAACTTAATGTTCAAATGCTAATCAAACAGGTTTTAAGTAATTTAATATATTTCTCACAATTTCATAATATTCCTTTGTCCATAAGTATTCTAGCTTCATTGCCCATAAACCAGTGTTTATCATACTTAGCAGCTTGAAAATTTTTCTCAGTCATTCTTTCTAATGTTCTGAGTGTTTTGCAGTTCAAAATCACTTGCAGTTCCATTTTTCCTCCTTTTTGCAAAAGTGAATTGCTTACTGGAGAATATTTCAACAGTTTTGCAATTTTTCTTTCTCTAACAATTGCCAGAAAGGCATCATCTTGCAGATCATACTGATTATCTCCAGCTACATCAGTTGAATAGGAGTAATTGCTTTCATCTTTCTCATATTCAGATCACGCATGTTGTGGTTACCTGGTGCTGCTCTAACAAGAATATACCACAAATGGGATGGCCTTAATAAACAGGAGTTTATTCTCTAACATTTTGGAGGCTTTAAATCCAAGTTCAAAATTCCAGGCGTAGGGGCCAGGTGAAAGCCCCTCAACCTTGGGGTCCAGCTCTGCCTTCTGGCCCACTGGAGCTAGAGGCGTTTCTTCACTCAGACAGCTGCTGCCTGCTGAGGCTGAGAAGCCCAAGGTTGACGAGTAAAAAGGCACAATCCCGATGTTACCAAACCACAAGGCAGGTCATTAATTTAAGTCCATTGTAAGCCCCAAGTTTGGCAGAGCATGGCAGACTGCTGAACAATGACATGGCTACATGCAGGGTTCAAGCGTGCCATGGGCTAGAGACCATTCCCAAAGCTGCTGCTTATATATGGGCAGCAGACCACATACCCAAAGCAGCTACTCAGCTGCTTGTGGTAGATCCCACTATGGAGTTGATTGCCAGTCTCATCATGGGGAATAACTACCATCAGCTGCCCAGCGACTCAACCAGGCCCAGCCAAGTTGACACACAAACATAACCACCACAATGCACTATATTCACTTCTTTTGCTAATTGTTTTTGATGTTTCATCTTCTAACTTTCTGAGGAAAATACTTTTGTTAAAGTAAGGTGAAATGCGTGATTGTAACATAACTGTTGAAAACCTTCCAAATTTTTCCATTACTGTTGCACCATCACTAATTGTTGCAACCATGTATATTTCAATTTTTAATTCTAAAGTTTCTAACCTTTCCTGTAAAGATAACAATTTTTCGGTAGGACAATGCAACACAATGCCACGCACTGCCGTTGTGTTGGATCCAACTTACAGTGACCCCTGCTTGGGTTTCCAAGGCGGTATCACTACCAAAGTAGATTACCGAACATTCCTTCTGCGGAGTTTCTGTAGGACAGTTCCTATGAATTCTTTCTATACCAAGATTTGGTGATATCTCATTGTGGTACACATGAATGATTGGTTCCTGTAACTCATCTACTTGTCTATTGATATATTTATTTTCTTACTCACACAGTTAAAAGGACCAACTTTCTCAATGTACAGGTATTCCACTAATTGTATACAGTATTATTAATGCCTAACAGATGATAGATGTCTTAGTTTTCTAGTGCTGCTCTAACAGAAATGCCAAAAGTGGATGGCTTTAATGACTAGAAATCT
>NW_006925055.1:3317-4334 GCF_000298275.1 Orycteropus afer afer | reverse complement strand
ACAAAAGAAGGGAAGGCCTTCAACGAGATGGATTGACACAGTGACTGCGATGATGGGCTCGAGTATAGCAGGGATCATGGAACTGGCGCGGGATTGGGCAGTGGTTCGTTCTGCCGTGCATGGGGTCACTAGGAGTCGGAAATGACTTTACTGTACGTAAGAACAACAGCAGAACCTGAACAACAAAGGGTTACTGTGTGGTTTAAAATCAGGAAAGATGTGTGTAAGGGTTGTATCCATTCACCACACTTATTTAGTCTGTAGCTTGAGCAAACAATTTGAAAACCTGGACTGTATGAAGAAGGTGGCATCAGAATTTGAGGAAGACTCATTAACAACCTGTAATATATAGGTGACATAACATTTCCTGCTGAAAGTATAATGACTCGAAGCACTTACTGATGAATGTCCAAGATTACAGACCCCAGTAGAGATTATGCCTCAACACATAGAAAACAAAAATCCTCACAAGTGGACCAATAAGCAACATCATGATAAATGGAGAAAATACTGAAGTTGTCAAGGATTTAATTTCGCTTGGATCTACAATCAATGCCCATGGAAACAGCAGTCAAGAAATCAAACAACATATTGCATTGGGCAGATTTGCTGAAAAGACCTCTTTAAAGTGTTAAAAATAAAATAAAATAAAGATATCACTTTGAAGACTAAAGTGCACCTGACCCAAAATATAGTATTTTCAATTGCTTCATATGCATGGGAAAGTGGGACAATGAATAAAGTAGACCAAGAAAGAAATGGTTATTCTAAGTATGGTGTTGGTGAAGAATATAGAGTATACCATGGACTAGCAGAAGAATGAACAAATCCATCTTGTAAGAAGTATACCCAGAATGTCCTTCGAAGCAAGGATGGCCAAACTTCGTCTCAAACACTTTGGCCGTATTATCAGGAAAGACCAGTCCCTGGAAAAGAATGTCAGTCTTGGTAAAGTGAGGGTCAGCGAAAAAAAGGAAGACCCTCAAGGAGATGGATCAACACAATGTCTACAGTAAT
>NW_006925055.1:2079-2887 GCF_000298275.1 Orycteropus afer afer | reverse complement strand
GTGGTTATAATCCCTCTTTGGACTGGGTTTTATTTATTATGTTAAGGAAGCAATATTAGTTTAGAGTGTTTCTTAAGTCAATCTCATTTGAGATATAAAAGATATAAGCATGTGAGCAGAGATGGGAGCAGAGAGATGCCAAGCCATGAAGACAGCCCAGGAGCAGAAACTCAAAGAGAAAAGGACCTTCCTCCAGAGCCGACACAGAGAGAAAGCCTTCCCTAGAGCCAGTGCTCTGATTTTGCACTGCCTCTTAAACTGCGAGAAAATGAATTTCTATTTCAGCCACCCTCTTGTAGTGGCAGCACTAGAGAACCAATGACTCAGCAGTAGCAGTCGGGCCACAAGCACATTCGCAGCATGGAAAAGCCACAAGCAAGACAGAGCAGATTGTGACCCCTTCTCTCCTAAGTGCTCTTGTCTTGTCTCCTGAAAATGTCAACTTGAACCTTTGATCCCAAGTATCAGTGTTTCAAGTTCTTGCTTTAGACTCAATATTGGTGGATTCCTTCAAACCAGTAATATCTCCACGAAGACTGTTAAGCTTTCTGTCTTACAGGAAGAATTATAATATTTTCCCCTGATTTCTCTCAGGAGTCAGAGAAATATAAATTTCCAGAAAAATTCTAGGAAGGAATTACCACATGAAAACACTATGCTGTAGCAGGTGTTGGAGATGCAGCGGTGAACAAGACAGTCCTGCTCCTTTCTCTCACAGAGTTAACATTCTAGAAACAACAAAAAGTTACTCAGATGAACAGGAACCAAACTGTTGTTGTTGTTATGTGCCACTGAGTCAGACTTGACT
>NW_006925055.1:0-1151 GCF_000298275.1 Orycteropus afer afer | reverse complement strand
AAGAACCCTCCATACTTCTTCACTCCAGTTGACTGCCATGCTGTTGTTGTTAGTTTCCATCGAGTTGCTCCCATCTCATAGTGACCCTATGTACTACAACAGAATGAAACACTGTCTGGTCCTGATTCTCAGGACCATTGCTGTTGTTGTTGTTGTTATGTGCCGTCAAGTCGGACCTGACTCATAGTGACCCCTCCTTGGGTTTCCGAGGCAGTATCACTATGGAAGTAGATTGCCTCATCTTCCTTCCGAGGAGTGGCTGGTGGGTTTGAACCACCAGCCTTCTGGTTAGCAGTCAAGTGCCTTAGGCACTACCTACCAGAGCTCCCATTGGGACCATTGCTATGCTTGAGCTAATTGTTGCAACTGCTGTGTCAATACATCTCATTGAGGGTCCTCCTCTTTTTCACTGACCCTCTACTTTAGCAAGCATGATGTCTTTCTGCAGGAGTTGGTCCTTCCTGATACCATGTACGAAGCACATGAGGTGACATCTCGCCATACTTGCTTCCAAAAAGCATTCTGGCAGTACTTCTTCCAAGACAGATCTGTTCGTTTTTCTGCCAAGCCATGATGTACTCAATATTTTTCGCCAATACCGTAACTCAAAAGCATCAGTTCTTCTTTGGTCTCCCTTATTCATTATCCAGCTTTCACATGCATATGAGGTGATTGAAAATACCATGGCTTGGGTCAGGCACACCTTAGTTCTCAAAGTGAGATGTTTGTTTTTAAACACTTTGATGAGGTCTTTTGCAGAAGATTTGCCCAATGTAAAACATTGTTTGATTCTTGACTGCTACTTCCATGGCCATTCATTGTGGATACAAGTAAAATGAAATCCTTGACAATTCCAGTGGCCAGATAGCTGTATTTCGTATTCCCTGGCGTAACTAAGTGAGTGCTTCCAGTGTTGCATCCATTTTGTGAAACATTTTAGTGGGTATTTCCGTCAATTCCTGGAGTCCTGTTTTTTTGCCAATGTCTTCAAAGCAGCTTGGACTACTTCTTTCAATACCATCGGTTCTTGACCATATGCTACAAGGGCTGCCTTGTGGGGGGTCTAGACCATGGAGAGAGGGGCTTGCAGAGAAAGTTAGTCATGGAAGACATTCTGCTGCTGCAGGAGATACCATAGAAAGTACAAAGAC